>NW_026775193.1:0-5000 GCF_963082965.1 Carassius carassius
ATAAGGCTATTTTAAGAATTTTTTTACTAATTAAGTTGTTTTTATGTATTTAAATAACTACACATGCTAGAACACTGAATTAGGTAACAATAAAACATATGGTGAAGAAAAAAATAAAACATTTCATAGGGCCCTAAACATGTAATATTTGGCATATTTGTTTTTGCAGTAGTTTTTGATGGTTATTTTTCCTATAAAGATAGAGATATATATTGTGTATTGAGATATATTTTTTGCTCCATATCGTCCAGCCCTAATAACAGCACACACTGTCCCAGCTGACCAATCACAGCACACACTGGCCCAGCAATAACAGCACACACTGTCCCAGCTGACCAATCACAGCACACACTGGCCCAGCAATAACAGCACACACTGTCCCAGCTGACCAATCACAGCACACACTGGCCCAGCAATACCAGCACACACTGGTCCAGCTGACCAATCACAGCACACACTGGCCCAGCAATAACAGCACACACTGTCCCAGCTGACCAATCACAGCACACACTGGCCCAGCAATAACAGCACACACTGTCCCAGCTGACCAATCACAGCACACACTGGCCCAGCAATAACAGCACACACTGTCCCAGCTGACCAATCACAGCACACACTGGCCCAGCAATAACAGCACACACTGTCCCAGCTGACCAATCACAGCACACACTGGCCCAGCAATAACAGCACACACTGTCCCAGCTGACCAATCGCAGCACACACTGGCCCAGCAATACCAGCACACACTGTCCCAGCTGACCAATCGCAGCACACACTGGCCCAGCAATAACAGCACACACTGTCCCAGCTGACCAATCACAGCACACACTGGCCAAGCAATAACAGCACACACTGTCCCAGCTGACCAATCACAGCACACACTGGCCCAGCAATACCAGCACACACTGGTCCAGCTGACCAATCACAGCACACACTGGCCCAGCAATAACAGCACACACTGTCCCAGCTGACCAATCACAGCACACACTGGCCCAGCAATAACAGCACACACTGTCCCAGCTGACCAATCACAGCACACACTGGCCCAGCAATACCAGCACACACTGTCCCAGCTGACCAATCACAGCACACACTGGCCCAGCAATATCAGCACACACTGGTCCAGCTGACCAATCACAGCACACACTGGCCCAGCAATAACAGCACACACTGTCCCAGCTGACCAATCACAGCACACACTGGCCCAGCAATAACAGCACACACTGTCCCAGCTGACCAATCACAGCACACACTGGCCCAGCAATACCAGCACACACTGTCCCAGCTGACCAATCACAGCACACACTGGCCCAGCAATACCAGCACACACTGTCCCAGCTGACCAATCACAGCACACACTGGCCCAGCAATAACAGCACACACTGTCCCAGCTGACCAATCACAGCACACACTGGCCCAGCAATACCAGCACACACTGTCCCAGCTGACCAATCACAGCACACACTGGCCCAGCAATACCAGCACACACTGTCCCAGCTGACCAATCACAGCACACACTGGCCCAGCAATATCAGCACACACTGGTCCAGCTGACCAATCACAGCACACACTGGCCCAGAAATACCAGCACACACTGGTCCAGCTGACCAATCACAGCACACACTGCCCAGCAATAACAGCACACACTGGCCCAGCTGACCAATCACAACACACACTGGCCCAGCAATAACAGCACACACTGGCCCAGCTGACCAATCACAACACACACTGGCCCAGCAATAACAGCACACACTGGCCCAGCTGACCAATCACAGCACACACTGGCCCAGCAATAACAGCACACACTGTCCCAGCTGACCAATCGCAGCACACACTGGCCCAGCAATACCAGCACACACTGTCCCAGCTGACCAATCGCAGCACACACTGGCCCAGCAATAACAGCACACACTGTCCCAGCTGACCAATCACAGCACACACTGGCCCAGCAATAACAGCACACACTGTCCCAGCTGACCAATCACAGCACACACTGGCCCAGCAATAACAGCACACACTGTCCCAGCTGACCAATCACAGCACACACTGGCCCAGCAATAACAGCACACACTGTCCCAGCTGACCAATCACAGCACACACTGGCCCAGCAATACCAGCACACACTGGTCCAGCTGACCAATCACAGCACACACTGGCCCAGCAATAACAGCACACACTGTCCCAGCTGACCAATCACAGCACACACTGGCCCAGCAATAACAGCACACACTGTCCCAGCTGACCAATCACAGCACACACTGGCCCAGCAATACCAGCACACACTGTCCCAGCTGACCAATCACAGCACACACTGGCCCAGCAATATCAGCACACACTGGTCCAGCTGACCAATCACAGCACACACTGGCCCAGCAATAACAGCACACACTGTCCCAGCTGACCAATCACAGCACACACTGGCCCAGCAATAACAGCACACACTGTCCCAGCTGACCAATCACAGCACACACTGGCCCAGCTGACCAATCACAGCACACACTGGCCCAGCAATACCAGCACACACTGGTCCAGCTGACCAATCACAACACAAACTGACCCAGCAATCACAGCACACACTGGCCCAGCTGACCAATCACAGCACACACTGGCCCAGCAATAACAGCACACACTGTCCCAGCTGACCAATCACAGCACACACTGGCCCAGCAATACCAGCACACACTGTCCCAGCTGACCAATCACAGCACACACTGGCCCAGCAATAACAGCACACACTGTCCCAGCTGACCAATCACAGCACACACTGGCCCAGCAATAACAGCACACACTGTCCCAGCTGACCAATCACAGCACACACTGGCCCAGCAATACCAGCACACACTGTCCCAGCTGACCAATCACAGCACACACTGGCCCAGCAATACCAGCACACACTGTCCCAGCTGACCAATCACAGCACACACTGGCCCAGCAATATCAGCACACACTGGTCCAGCTGACCAATCACAGCACACACTGGCCCAGCAATACCAGCACACACTGGTCCAGCTGACCAATCACAGCACACACTGCCCAGCAATAACAGCACACACTGGCCCAGCTGACCAATCACAACACACACTGGCCCAGCAATAACAGCACACACTGGCCCAGCT
Organism: Carassius carassius; assembly: GCF_963082965.1. NCBI lineage: Eukaryota > Metazoa > Chordata > Actinopteri > Cypriniformes > Cyprinidae > Carassius > Carassius carassius. The sequence continues at coordinate 3,117 of NW_026775193.1, forward strand.
GACCAATCACAACACACACTGGCCCAGCAATAACAGCACACACTGGCCCAGCTGACCAATCACAGCACACACTGGCCCAGCTGACCAATCACAGCACACACTGGCCCAGCAGTAACAGCACACACTGGTCCAGCTGACCAATCACAACACAAACTGACCCAGCAATCACAGCACACACTGGCCCAGCTGACCAATCACAGCACACACTGGCCCAGCTAACAATAAGGCCGGCCGTGGAGAAAACGCGCTCTGACGCACAGACGTTGGCGGGGCTCACAAATAACGGTGTGCTAAGCGAATAAGATTTGTGAAGCGCTTCGTGTTTTGGTTTCACCACTGAATGGGATCCTCATCTGGAGGAATACATGGTTCCAGCAAGAACTGTTCCCACTCGTCTCGGCTGGACTGTCTGTAATCATCGCTGGAGAACTGGCTCAGCCTTTTCCGACGAGTGGGCATTGCATCCTCTTCATCGTTGGTGACGCACCACTCACATCAAGGGAAATGATCTGATAATGTTCAAAAAGTTTTCTTCTTCTCATGTTTTCTTCGAGGAACCTGAGATTTTTGTACCGAGGGTCTAAGGCAGACGCGAGAAGAGGAGTTTTCACTGCATTCTCCAAGTTAGCGGTGTTTATTCGTTGCTTGAGAGATGCCGCAACAATGTTCTTGAATTCGGTCACTTTCTGTGATTCTCCACGGCATATTTGAAGTACTGTAGAAGACCGCAGTTCTTATTCATTCATTAATTATTTTTTGCTTGCATACATCTTCAAATATGCCATGGAGAATCACAGAAAGTGACCGAATTAGGTTTTATTGTTAACTTTTTTTTTTTTTTTTTTGCGAAATTCGAATATCATTTTTATGTTTTTAAGTGGAAAAAAGGCCCGCGGTAGTAGAGGCTAGTTGTCTGCTTTGCGAGTGGGCCGCTAGCGCCTGAGGGTTCAGGGACAGGTCACAGCCTCACAGGAGTCGCACTGTCTGGCACAGCATCACTGCTGGAAGTTGACGCGTCTTCATGGAAGATGACAGCAAGTGCAGAGCCCAACTCGACCGCAGCAGAGAAAATGAGGTAAAATTGTTGACCCGCGAGATGAATTTGTATGCAAGCTATTCAAGATACAGTTAGCATACCATTCGACAACTAGCAACATGAGGTCACATCTCAAAAATGTGCAAAATGTGGAAGCGAGGATTGATTATTTATCGTTTCATGTCAAGGAAAAGTTCCATGTTTACCACAGCACAGCTCGCTCGGAGCATTCAATGTCAGTTCAATATGCTGTAAAACTTCAATTAATATTAATAATATTTGTTTCAATCACTGAATGAAGCCTGCTATATTTGGGACAGAATTCGCGACCTTAAATTGCTTGCACAAAAATCTTGATCAGCACTGAAAAATGTGTTTGTTCATTTAAACCATTATGCGCAGAGAACGTGAGGGAGAGAGAGCGTGAGGTCTGCAGTCTTGGCCATTAGTTGATTTCCTTGTTTTTGTTTAAGTAATACGTTGTCAAATATGTTTAAACTTAAATAGACTATCTATACAAGTAGTTATGTCTCTTTGTATTATTTTGTCCTGTTATTGACGTAATGTGCGTCATTGAAAACATGCGCCACCAGATGTTCGAATATTCGTGTTTTTTTTAGAGGGAATATTCAAACGTCATTTTTGAGCAATTTTGACAGCCCTAGTGCACATCCCTAGTGAATACACACCTGGAGCAGTGAACAAACACACACAGACACACACAGACACACACAGACACACACACACACACACAGACACACAGACACACAGACACACACACACAGACACACACACACAGACACACACACAGACACACACACAGACACACACACACACCACACAGACAC
>NW_026775193.1:15000-32500 GCF_963082965.1 Carassius carassius
CAGAGAGATGCTCAGTTCGACATGACGTATGACGACACGGTCACCAGCGACAACCAGACCATCTACTCCTACAACCACACCGTCTCCAGAAACAAGGCAGGTCCACCAGAACCACCGACGACTGCACTGACCTCTCCTGCGCTCTCAGTGACCTTCTGTGTGTGTGTGTGTGTGTGTGTCAGACGGAGGGTGTGCGTGTGTCCGTGGAGCTGCTGTCCGAGAGCGCTCCGAGTCCGGTTCTGTTCGTGGTCCGACAGAAACAGGCCGTCTTGTCCTTCCAGGTCCCCCTCATCCTCCGAGGCCTGTGAGTACATCCCATAATAACCTGATCACAGCGAGTGAGAGTTCATCAGTCTCCAAAACAACAACAAAAAATCTAAATATGATGTATTTTTATGGAATATGGCAAATTAAATCAAATGAATTGAATAAACCAGTGTCCGTTAAATTAGAAATCACATATATCCAAAGCAACAAAAGCAGTTTGTCAAGGAGCAACATTATTCATAATATACAGAGTCATGTTAGTTCCGTTTTGTGTGTGTGTGTGTGTGTGTGTGTGTTGTACATCTGTACAGCTGGGGTCAGATGATAATCAGGTGTCAAGGTAATTTTAGACTCTGATTTGAGGATTTGTTCATTCATGTGTGAACTTTGGTCTCTCAGTTCCTCATTCCTTCTGTCTTTGATCAAGCAGTACAGATGAAGCAATCAAACATCTGTTTCGTTCTCACACTGTCTTTTTTAAAGGGACAGTTCACTCAAAAATGGGTTAAAATTCTGACATAATTGACACATTGTTCTGAACTTTGAGTTTATTTCTTCTGCTGTTATTTTGAAGCATGTGAACAGTGTCTGGTCCTGTAGTGTAGAAACACATCAGACAGGAACTGCAGCAGAAACAGATTCACAGCATTTGGATCAACTTGAGGGCGAGGACATATAGACATCGTTAGATATTTAAATTAGAATAGTGTTTGCAACAGTAACTATCATAACTTCATGAGTTTAAGACTTCTAGACGTGTAGAAGATGCCGTGTGTGTGTGTGTGTGTCCTCAGGTATCAGAGGAAGTATCAGTACACACAGGTGGGTCGTACGCTGTGTCAGCCGCCCACTAAAGCCCTGGCAGAGACACAGTTCTTCTTCGTGGACGTGTCGACTCTGTCCAGCGCTGGGATCCACTATCAGCTGCGGGTCAGTCGTGTGGACAGCTTCACGCTGCAGTGAGTCCAGACTGATCCTCTGATCCACAGCAGAACGTGTGCTCCGATCCTCAGCAAGGTCATGCTGTTCTCCTCTCTTCACAGGACAGACAAGAAATTCAGCTTCAACGCGACGCCGTCCCAACCACAGGTTCACACACACACACACACACACTGGTGGTTTACCTGTATCTGCTCAGATTCACAGCGCTGATTTCAGATCAGTTTCCTCGGCCACAGATCCGTGTCAGTGAGTGTGTGCCGCTGCAGAACTGATCTCAGAGCAGTCACTGATGCACATCCTCTGATCTGCATCCTGCAGCGTCACACACTCTCTGCTGGAGGAGCACAGAGCCGGACAGGTGTGTGTGTGTGTGAGAGAGCAAACAGGTGTGTGTTTAACATCCTGAGTAACAGGTGCAGCTACACTGCTGAAGAGAAGCTCGAAGTCTGTTCATGAAATCATGGTTGTGATGTGAGTAGATGGATCGTGATGAATGAATACAGGGCTAGACACAGCAGTGGCACACTTACAGACATAGATCAACCAAAATGAGAGAATTCTTTTCCTTTTCATTGAAATAAAAAGGAGAAAGTGTACTGTGTTGCCAGAAAACACAGAGACATTCTTCAAAATACCTTCTTGTGTGTTCCACTGAAGAAAGAAAGGGTGGTAGATGATGGCAGGAGGACAGCTGACCTCTGGTGACCAGCAGGGGTCGCCGTCACACTCAGTAGGAGTGTAATGTGTGTGTGTGTGTGTGTGTGTGCAGTTCTTTAAGTACGTGTTTCCTGATGGTGTGGACACAGTAATCGTGAAGGTGAACTCACAGAAGAACTTCCCCTGCTCAGTCATGTCAATACAGGACATCCAGGTGAGACACACACACACACACACACACACACACACACACACACACACACACACGAGTCAGTCAGGTGTGTATGTGGTGATATCTGTCTGTCTCTCTCGATCTGTCCAGTGTCCGGTTTATGATCTGGATAATAATGTGGCGTTCATTGGAATGTATCAGACTATGACCACCACAGCTGCCATCACAGTGCAGGTAACACACACACACACACACACACACACGTCTATCATTACAAGGACTTTCCATTGACACAACTGTTTTTAAACCAAGTTAATGTCATTTTCTGTCACCGAACCATCCCTGAAGCTGTTTTGTGTTTAGTATTGTTATCAGGGGCTGGTAACATAGACGTCTCAGACTGGTCTTAATAAGTTAGTCATCTCATTTGTTTTCTTCAAGATTGGTCTTAACTTTTTAAAGTCAGTCACAAAAAGGTAGATTGGTGTACTTTGAATCTGAAAAGTAAGTCTGATAACCTCAAACTAGCTCTAAAGAAACAGTCTTAACCTAGTGACTGTGTTAATGCACCGGGCTCCATGGATTGATAAAGGTCACATGACTGAAATGATTACTGCTTTTTAGCTTTTATCTCACATTCAGTGTGTAATTGCATGTGTAATAAAACTGTTGAAATGTTTATGTATCTATTTGATTGACAGGAACAGTGACCCGAGCAGACAGAATCAGAATCAGTGCACTGTGATTATTATTGTGTGTTTCAGAGGAAGGATTTCCCCAGTAACAGTTTCTATGTGGTGGTGGTGGTGAAGACTGAAGACGAGGCGTGTGGAGGACCGCTGCGATTCTACCCGCTCTTACCCGGTTAGTACAACCAATCAGAGCACAGGGTTACTCTACTGCAGCCAATCAGAGCACAGTGTTACTCTGCTGCAGCCAATCAGAGCACAGGGTTACTCTGATGCAGCCAATCAGATCAGTGTTATTGTACTGCAGCCAATCAGAATCCATGTTTGACGTGAGTGTGTGTGTTTCCTCAGATGAGCTGCTAGATGCTGGGAATCGCAGTAAAACTCTGGATGTGATTGTTTCTCCTGCCATTAACTGTGAGCCGCACACTACACATTCACTCAGCCCTTCGTTCATCCCTCCATCAGTTCATCCGTTCATTCTGTCTGCTCTCTAGCGGAGGTGTATGTGATGGGGATGCTCTTCTGTCTGGGGATCTTCCTGTCCTTCTATCTGCTCACGTTTCTGGTGGCGTGTGTGGAGAGTAAGAGGTACCACACTGCTGCTCTGAACCTGAAACATGATGCCAGCGACTCTGAATAAATGCAGTAATCAATGGTTTTCATGATGACAGCCAATCACATTCTGTCTCTCTCAGGATGAACAGGAAGAGGGAGGGGCTTCTGAATGCTGATGCCTCACCTGCAGAGACAGGTAACTGAACACACACCTGTAGGAGTGTTAGCTGTTATCTACTACTCAATCTGGATCGCAGAACTATTAATGTCTTAAATGTAATGAGTGATTTTACTAAAGTGTTTGTTTTATTTTCTATTCTCTTTTCACCATCTTTGTGTTTAGCATCTCTTTTGGGTAAGATTTGTGTGTGTTTTACTGACACACTGAATTATTAGCATGCCATCTCGCAAAGTGTGTACGTGCGCGCGTGTGATATACTCACTTCCTGCTTTCACTGATCTGTGCACCTCTGTGTTTGTGACATCACTGCTGTAAACTAACCCAAACACTAACACACTCCTGTTTAGAGGTGAAGAGTGAACTGAATCTTGCCGCTTCACTTCTGGGCATGCCGGCCTCATTTACACACAGGAGTGACTCTGCTGAACGATCTGCTGATCTCTGTAGAGAGACACATGAATGCAAGCAGTGTCTGAAATAATAAAGGCTGTTAGAGTTGCTCAGATCAGTTCTGAGTGGATTTAGTTTAAAAGTGGCGTCACTCCTGTAAGTAACTGAACTGTGTGATATTCAGTACTGAAGATTTAGATGGAGATCCACAGAGCGTCTGTCTAACACTGTGTGTGTTTCAGGAAAGGCTTCAGTGTCTCCGTATGAATACGGTTCATTTGGTGAGTTTGTGAAAGTTTTCACTCAGATTGATTCTTCTGTGTCAGATGTGTTTAATCTGTCTGTGTTTCTCCAGCTGATAACGGCAGCACACTGAGCTCTGAAGCTGTTCCTGACAGTTTAGCATCCACCGATGGGAACTACGGATGCATGGGTACACACACACACACACACACATTTATAAATCAGCACCTTCATATGAAATCCCACCCAACCTAAAATCTAAATCCCAGATATATATAGATATGGAAATGATTGTATATCTTTAATTGTATTTGCTTAGATTGTTAGTTAATGAGAATTCTGACAAAAATGTCTTAAATGCATAAACCCCAGTGATATAAATCATGTGCCCTATTTGCTGAAATATTCCACATGGAAAGTCAGATGAATGATGCCCATCGGTCATGATGATCTGCATCTGAATCTGATCTGTGTTGTGTTGTCTGTGTTCTAGATCGTTCTTTAGAGAGTGTAGCCCGCAGTCGCCAGGAGTCTCTGAGTTCAGTGGAAGAGGACGATTACGACACGCTGGTCGACATCGACTCGGACAAAAACATCGTCCGTACGAAGGTGCTCAGACTAGTGAGAAACACAACTGTAACAGCCATAACTGTAGCTGTGTATTTACTGACTGCTCTGTCCTTCACAGAAGTTCCTGTGCGTCTCTGATCTCGCTCGTAAAGACAAACGCATCCTCAGCAAGAAATACCAGATCTACTTCTGGTGGGTCTCAAACACACGGCTCAGGACAGGAAGTGTGTGTTACCTCCAGTGACTGTGTGTGTGTTTTCTCTGCAGGAACATCGTTACGATCGCCGTGTTTTACGCTCTTCCTGTCATTCAGCTGGTTATCACCTATCAGACGGTATGGACTCTGTTTGTGTATGTGTATACGTCATGCGTGTTCTGTCTCCCTGATGACTGTTATGTGTTTTCTGACAGGTTGTAAATGTCACTGGAAACCAAGACATCTGCTATTATAACTTCCTGTGTGCACACCCTCTGGGAGCTCTAAGGTGTGTTTGTGAGAGTGTGTGTGTGCGAGTGTATTTATGCAAGTCTGTGTGTGTGTGCACGCTGCGTGTGTTGTTTTTTTTACTGCTGATAAACGGTAAAATATTTGACAGCCAATCAGAATCCAAGTTCAAAGGGCTTGAGCACTTAAAGTGGTACATGTGTGTGTGGTGATGTCCTCAGCTCCTTCAATAACATCCTGAGTAACCTGGGCTATGTGCTGCTGGGACTGCTGTTCCTGCTCATCATCCTGCAGAGAGACATCCTTCACAAACGTGCGCTCGAGCGCAACGACAGCACAGCGCTGGTGAGAAACACAAACACTAGCCTCACATCACTCAGACACAGGCTCTGATCCGCTGTGTGTCTTCAGGAGTGTGGCATTCCCAAGCACTTCGGCCTGTATTACGCCATGGGCACGGCTCTGATGATGGAGGGGCTGCTCAGCGCCTGCTACCACGTCTGTCCCAACTACACCAACTTCCAGTTCGGTGAGTGTGTGTGATGTACGTGTCCCGCAAACATTGTGACCTAGTGATTTGTGATTCACTGGAACACAGTTATGAATCACGAGGTCAAAACATATAGAAAAAAATGAAACATGCACAGATAAATAGTAATAATGATAATAGATCAGTGACATGCATTCAGAAAACAGAGGGTGGATCTTCATGTCGACTTTCACTTTAGTAAACATTTTAGCTGATAATAAAGTTAGGGAATCCCTGATGAGTGTGTGTGTGTGTGTGTGTGTGTGTGTTTCAGACACGTCGTTCATGTACATGATTGCTGGACTGTGTATGTTGAAGCTGTATCAGAAGAGACACCCGGACATCAATGCCAGTGCGTACTCCGCTTACGCTTGTCTGGCTGCCGTCATATTCTTCTCTGTGCTGGGGGTGGTGAGAAACACACACACACACACCTGGATCCAAGTGTTTAAGCTCAGAAATCAGTCAAATCATGTTTACATTTCAGTCTAATCTTATGCAGGTGTGAGGGTTAGTTTAGGGGTCAAAGGTCATAATTGTTTCTGTGTGTGTCAGGTGTTTGGTAAGGGTAACACAGCCTTCTGGATCGTTTTCTCTGTCATACACATCCTGGCCACACTGCTGCTGAGCACACAGCTCTACTACATGGGCCGCTGGAGACTCAGTGAGTCACACACACACACACACACACACACACATCTGACATATTCTGCAGGAGAAGCTGATGCTGTGTGTGTGTGTTTCAGACTCGGGGATCTTGCGCAGGATGTTGTATGTGATCTACACTGACTGTATTCAGCAGTGCAGTGGACCCATGTACATCGTGAGTACACACACACACACACACACACACACATACACGCAGCTGTCTCAGTGAAACTCTGTCTGACGTTTCTGTGTGTGTGTAGGATCGAATGGTTCTGCTGGTGATGGGAAACCTTGTGAACTGGTCTCTGTGAGTAACACATCATCATCATCATCTCACATCTCTCCCAGTCACATGATACGAGCACAAGCGTGACACGTGTGTGTGTGTGTGTGTGTGTGTGTGTGCAGGGCGGCGTACGGACTCATCAAACGACCCAATGACTTCGCCTCGTACCTGCTGGCCATCGCTATCTGTAACCTGCTGCTCTACTTTACCTTCTACATCATAATGAAGGTGCCGCTCTCGTCATGACATCATCATCTACTTCCTGTGGCAGGGTTCATCAGATCCGGTCCTGACCGGTGGTGGTCCTGAAGGGCCGGATCTGTGTTCTGACTCATTCAGAAGTGTGTGTGTTTGTCCTGTGTGCAGCTGCGCAGCGGAGAGAGGATCCAGTGTCTGGCTCTGGTGTGTGTTCTCTTCACCGCTGTGGTCTGGGCTTTCGCTCTCTTCTTCTTCTTACAGGGTCTCAGCACATGGCAGGTGCTTCTCACACACACACACACACAATAGGGAATATATCATGACCCTGTATTCACAAGCTCAACTTCCCATTGGTTAGATGAAGTCACTGAGCAGCGGTCAGTAACTGTTACCTGTGTGCAGTGATGCTGACCAATCTGTGTCTCCAGAAAACTCCAGCGGAGTCTCGTGAGCACAACCGTGAGTGTATCCTGCTCTCCTTCTTTGACGATCATGACATCTGGCACTTCCTGTCCTCCATCGCCATGTTCGGTTCCTTCCTGGTGAGTCCAGAACATCAGTCAGACTCAAGAACTAAAACTCATGTCAGCTAAACACCCCTCTGTCTCAGGTTCTGCTCACGATGGACGACGACCTCGACACGGTTCAAAGAGACAAAATCTACGTCTTCTGATGGACCGATACTAGCCAATCACAGAGCAGCACTGGGGGGTGTCGGCCAATGAGATGCCTCGCTACCTGAATATATTTACCTGCCAGTCAGTGGCGGTGTGGGAGGAGCCTCATACAGGAGCTAATGCTGATAGGACAGTGAATGTGCCAGTCAGACTGCCAGAGCTCCACCCCTCAGCCCATGTTCATCGCTTCAGACATGCTCTGCACATCTCAATGCATTTCTGTACTGTTCTCTGCATCTGTGGCCTTCTGTGTCTGTGGTTCTGACTGTAATCCGAGCCGAGCTGCACTCATATAAAGATGATTCTGATCTGAGAAAATCAACTTTGCACTGTCTCAAATACAGAGTGTGTTTTACAGAGTCCAAATGGAATGATTACCGAATAAAGACTTTTTACGGTTGTTTTTGGTCGTGTAAACCTTGTGCTTTATGATGACCGTGGACAGGAAACTTCACATTAATGGACAACTGATTTATGTTTACATGCACCAAAACAATCTGATTGAGAGGGTGCTGTAGACCTGAGACAACAACATCAACAAAAAAAACTGCATCTAAATGCTTGAATCAGACGACTCTGTCAATTAGTTTCAAAAACAGCAGTCACGATGCATGTTTGCATCCATTTAACGTGTGTTTATTTATTTATTGCATATGTTTATGTTTCAGTAACAGAGTAGACGAGGCTGGATATTTACTAAATGTTTGCTAAACGCTCTCTTCTGACATCTGTAGGTGTAGGTCTGTTTCCCAGTTAAAAGATACAATTACATTCAGTGTAGCTGTGATTCTGAACGCGGCGACGGACGCTCTGCGCATGCGCTGAAGTATAAACAGGTAACAGGTGAACATGCGAGTCAGAATCATAGACTGTATGGGTCAGAATATAATATTTAGAGTTCATATGAACAACTTTACTGTATCTGAACTCGGACTGGATTCATTCAGATAAACCAAAATTAGAGTATGTTAGGGTTATGCGACGTTGTCACGTTATAACAGGGTTCCCACTCTTTTTCAGAGATCATTTTCCAGGACATTTCAAATTTCATGATGATGGGAAAAAAATATAAGGATCACATATTCACAGCCTAACGTAATATATTCCTCTCTCCTCTCTTAAAAAAAAGCATACAATTTATGGCTATAACCCAACTATAAAATCAGAAATGCACCTAATACACACACACACGTCTGGTTCACTATCCTGCTAGAGAATCTCCTTAGACATAATGGTTTTTATACTGTACAAACTGTATATTCTATCCCCCTACACCATCACAAACTTTTGACATTTTTACATTTAAAAAAAAACATTTAGTATGTTTATTGATCCATTTCCCCCATGGGGACTGCTGGCTGGTCCCCACAATGTAGATGATCTCAGGTTATACTATCCTTGTGGGGACCATTTGGTCTCTCTCTCTCTCTCTCTCTCTCTCTCTCTCTCACAGACACACACAACCAGGGGCGGACTGGGACCAAAAAGTGGCCCTGGACTTTCTGGCCCACAGCAGCCCACCACATCAAAACGCAAACGCCCATGTTTTGATGTATTTTATTTATTTGATATTTAAGTATACTGTTTGGGGATTTTAACCAATAGGGCAACTGATCCTCCATTGAAAAAAAAAAAAAAAGATAACCTGCGTGCTGCAGCTGTTCATTTAGCGACTCCTAGTGAGCGATACATGTTCATCACGAGACAAACATTCTCCTAGAACTCACACTTTGCATTCAGTTAACAGATGCATGAATATGCAGTAATATAAGTTCATGATCCGATTCGTGAACAGATTATTCTCTTGAGTAAATCTTTTAAAATAATCATTTATTTTGTTTAACGAAAACATTGTGGAAACCAGTGGTTCACAAACTGGATAGATCTGAGGTGCAGGGCTCGCAAAATCGCTAGCCCGACGTCCATTGTGTTTTGCAGTCGGGCTCCAAAATGTATCACTGCTCTTCCCGACGGGCTATCGTGAATAGCGATTTAAAATTCGCGTTGTTCACTCGCTTGGAGGGGTGAAATGTATCGTAGTTGATCGTTTTCACTTGTTTCTAAATCTTGCTGATTCAACTTTTTTAAACAATTTGCACTCGTTCAAAGCACGCGCTGTGAGCAGCATTTCAGACAATGCGCGTACAAAGAATTAATTCATCTTTTGGGTATCCTAACTTCTGAATGAATAAATACACACACAATTATTTCAAAATAATTGTCTCTGCAAGTATTCTCGTAAACACAATCGGTTATGTTTTAAATGAACGTATACAGTGGCCTGCTGCTCAGAGAAATTCGCTGTACCAGATGAATCTGTCTCTCTCTAAATTAGACGAAAACGCGCTTGTTGGCTGCGCGATCGACTCACTCATCCATTTGCGTAGAAAAGAGATGTAATATTATGATTTCCGTCAATTAAAAAAAAAAATATATATATATATATGTGTGTACCGGGTGGGCCGGCCCACATTGGCTAGCGGCCCACCGGGAAAAGTGCTCCAGATGGCCAGTCCGCCCCTGCACACAACACACACACACAACACACACACAGCTTCTGAAGGTAAACTCTACACTTTATTTTAATGAACACATTATAACGACTGCCTAGGCCCTTCTTGTTAAGCTTCCCCTTCCCTCTTCCCCCAACTGCAGTCTCCAAAGAAATAAAAGGCATTATAAAAAAAAGTTTGCAAAAAGCATCTGTCCCAGACAGACTAAACAACAAATAAATGTCAGTCCAAAATATTTACTGCATTAAGCTCCACAGTAACCTTGTGATTTTTTTTACTGTTCGAGTTGGCTCAAACTCTCTTGCAACTTTTCCAAGCTTTGTTTTAGAGCTGTTAACTCCTCACTTTTGTCTGCGACACTTTTGCGATTTGATTTTGTCAGTAAGGTGAAGTCATGCTTTCTCTCTGCCCTGACGGCCATTTCATCTGCCTCTTTCTGCATGGTTTCAATGCTTGGTTTCGAAACTTGTCCAGCCTGAAGTGTAAGCAAAATTCTGTAATTCTGCTTTATGGTGTGTGTAGAGGTGTATTAAAAACATTTTGTACTGTGCAAGAACCTCATCACACTGAGGTGCAGTGTACCAAACAGCATTGAGCAAAACTTGCAAGAGTTTTTGAAAGGTTTCTCTTGAATTATCTCTGTTTGCAACCATGATCACAGGGTCAAGGGAGCTCAAGTGCCACACAGCTGGGTACATCAGGGGACTTCTCTCCATTATTTTCTTGCAAGTCATGGAAAGGAAGGAGACACATTCTTTTTTAAACAGCTGTATTTTTACAGGATGTTCCTTGTGTTAATGTTCCTTATTTAATAAAAAAAACCACTAGTAATAATCTAGTGTTTTAATAAAATATCAACGAACAGTATATCACAATTGTCAAAGTCAATGTCAAGTCACCTTTATTTATATAGCGCTTTAAACAAAATACATTGCGTCAAAGCAACTGAACAACATTCATTAGGAAAACAGTGTCAATAATGCAAAATGATAGTTAAAGGCAGTTCATCATTGGATTCAGTGATGTCCTCTCTGTTCAGTTAAATAGTGTCTGTGCATTTATTTGCAATCAAGTCAATGATATCGCTGTAGATGAAGTGTCCCCAACTAAGCAAGCCAGAGGCGACAGCGGCAAGGAACCGAAACTCCATCGGTGACAGAATGGAGAAAAAAACCTTGGGAGAAACCAGGCTCAGTTGGGGGGCCAGTTCTCCTCTGACCAGACGAAACCAGTAGTTCAATTCCAGGCTGCAGCAAAGTCAGATTGTGCAGAAGAATCATCTGTTTCCTGTGGTCTTGTCCTGGTGCTCCTCTGAGACAAGGTCTTTACAGGGGATCTGTATCTGGGGCTCTAGTTGTCCTGGTCTCCGCTGTCTTTCAGGGATGTAGAGGTCCTTTCTAGGTGCTGATCCAGCATCTGGTCTGGATACGTACTGGATCCGGGTGACTGCAGTGACCCTCTGATCTGGATACAGACTGGATCTGGTGGCCACGGTGACCTCGGAACAAGAGAGAAACAGACTAATATTAGCGTAGATGCCATTCTTCTAATGATGTAGCAAGTACATAGGTTGTTATGGGAAGTGTTTCCGGTTCCGGTTTACCTAATTAATGCAGCCTAAAAATCCTTTAACGGATTTGGATAATAAAAGCATATTAGTATGTTATGTGTATGCCAGGTTAAAGAGATGGGTCTTTAATCTAGATTTAAACTGCAAGAGTGTGTCTGCCTCCCGAACAATGTTAGGTAGGTTATTCCAGAGTTTAGGCGCCAAATAGGAAAAGGATCTGCCGCCCACAGTTGATTTTGATATTCTAGGTATTATCAAATTGCCTGAGTTTTGAGAACGTAGCGGACGTAGAGGATTATAATGTAAAAGGAGCTCATTCAAATACTGAAGTGCTAAACCATTCAGGGCTTTATAAGTAATAAGCAATATTTTAAAATCTATGCGATGCTTGATAGGGAGCCAGTGCAGTGTTGACAGGACCGGGCTAATATGGTCATACTTCCTGGTTCTAGTAAGAACTCTTGCTGCTGCATTTTGGACTAGCTGTAGTTTGTTTACTAAGCTTGCAGAACAACCACCAAATAAAGCATAACAATAATCTAACCTTGAGGTCATAAATGCATGGATTAACATTTCTGCATTTGACATTGAGAGCATAGGCCGTAATTTAGATATATTTTTGAGATGGAAAAATGCAGTTTTACAAATGCTAGAAACGTGGCTTTCTAAGGAAAGATTGCGATCAAATAGCACACCTAGGTTCCTAACTGATGACGAAGAATTGACAGAGCAACCATCAAGTCTTAGACAGTGCTCTAGGTTATTACAAGCAGAGTTTTTAGGTCCTATAATTAACACCTCTGGTTTTTCAGAATTTAGCAGTAAGAAATTACTCGTCATCCAGTTTTTTATATCGACTATGCAATCCATTAGTTTTTCAAATTGGTGTGTTTCACCGGGCTGCGAAGAAATATAGAGTTGAGTATCATCAGCATAACAGTGAAAGCTAACACCATGTTTCCTGATGATATCTCCCAAGGGTAACATATAAAGCGTGAAGAGTAGCGGCCCTAGTACTGAGCCTTGAGGTACTCCATACTGCACTTGTGATCGATAGGATACATCTTCATTCACTGCTACGAACTGATGGCGGTCATATAAGTACGATTTAAACCATGCTAATGCACTTCCACTGATGCCAACAAAGTATTCAAGTCTATGCAAAAGAATGTTGTGGTCAATTGTGTCAAACGCAGCACTAAGATCCAATAAAACTAATAGAGAGATACACCCACGATCAGATGATAAGAGCAGATCATTTGTAACTCTAAGGAGAGCAGTCTCAGTACTATGATATGGTCTAAATCCTGACTGGAAATCCTCACATATACCATTTTTCTCTAAGAAGGAATATAATTGTGTGGATACCACCTTTTCTAGTATCTTGGACAGAAAAGGGAGATTCGAGATTGGTCTATAATTAACTAGTTCTTTGGGGTCAAGTTGTGGTTTTTTGATGAGAGGCTTAATAACAGCCAGTTTGAAGGTTTTTGGGACATGTCTTAATGACAATGAGGAATTAATAATAGTCAGAAGAGGATCTATGACTTCTGGAAGCACCTCTTTCAGGAGCTTAGATGGTATAGGGTCTAACATACATGTTGTTGGTTTAGATGATTTAACAAGTTTATACAATTCTTCCTCTCCTATGGTAGAGAATGAGTGGAACTGTTCCTCAGGGGGTCTATAGTGCACTGTCTGATGTGATACTGTAGCTGACGGCTGAATGGTTGCAATTTTATCTCTAATAGTATCGATTTTAGAAGTAAAGTAGTTCATAAACTCATTACTGCTGTGGTGTTGGGAAATGTCAACACTTTTTGAGGCTTTATTTTTCGTTAATTTAGCCACTGTATTGAATAAATACCTGGGGTTATGTTTGTTTTCTTCTAAAAGAGAAGAAAAGTAGTAATCGGATCTAGCAGTTTTGAATGCTTTTCTGTAGGATATGTTACTTTCCCGCCAAGCAATACGAAATACCTCTAGTTTTGTTTTCCTCCAGCTGCGCTCCATTTTTCGGGCTGCTCTCTTTAGGGTGCGAGTATGCTCATTATACCATGGTGTCAAACTGTTTTCCTTAACCTTCCTTAAGCGTAAAGGAGCAACTTTATTTAAAGTGCTAGAAAAGAGAGAGTCCATAGTTTCTGTTACATCATCAAGTTGTTCTGAGGTTTTGGATATGCTAAGGAATTTGGATACATCAGGAAGATAACTTAAAAAGCAGTCTTTTGTGGTAGAAGTGATGGTTCTTCCATACTTGTAACAAGAAGTAGAATTTACAATTTTGGCTATATGAAGTTTGCAAAGAACTAAATAATGATCTGAGATATCATCACTTGGCTGAATAATTTCAACACCATCAACATCAATTCCATGTGACAGTATTAAATCTAGAGTATGATTTCGACAATGAGTAGGTCCTGAAACGTGTTGTCTAACACCAATAGAGTTCAGAATGTCTATAAATGCTGATCCCAATGCATCGTTTTCATTATCAACATGGATATTAAAATCACCAACTATTAAAACTTTATCTGCAGCCAGAACTAACTCGGATGTAAAATCACCAAACTCTTTAATAAAGTCTGTATGGTGCCCTGGTGGCCTGTATACAGTAGCCAGTACAAACATAACAGGGGATTTATCATTAACATTTGTTTCTCTGGATAATGTTATATGAAGTACCATTACTTCAAACGAGTTATACTTGTAGCCTGCCCTCTGAGAAATCCTGAAAACGTTGTTATAAATTGAAGCAACACCTCCACCTTTGCCTTTTAGACGTGGCTCATGTTTATAACAGTAATCTTGGGGGGTGGACTCATTTAAAATAATGTAATCATCAGGTTTTAGCCAGGTTTCTGTCAAACAGAGTACATCTATATTATGATCAGTGATCATATTATTTACAAAAAGTGTTTTCGTAGAAAGGGATCTGATATTCAATAAGCCAAGCTTTATCATTTGTTTATCCATATTGCTTCTGTTTTTTATTTGTTGAACCTCAATTAAATTGTTAATCTTAACCTGGTTTGGACGTTTTTTGTTTTTTCTAGTTCGGGGAACAGACACAGTCTCTATAGTGTGATATCTAGGTGAAAAAGTCTCTATGTGCTGAGAATTAACTGACCTCTGTGACGGGAGGCAGCTAGCAGACGGTCGGTTTAGCCAGTCTGTCTGCTTCCTGACCTGGGCCCCAGTTAGTCAAGTATAAACACTAAGACTATTTGCCAAATTTCTAGAGAGAAGAGTCAGGTCTGCCCCAAAAGCTCGTCCAATTGTCTATGAAACCTATGTTATTCTGTGGGCACCACTTAGACATCCAGCCATTGAGTGATGACAATCTGCTATGCATCTCATCACCACGGTAAGCAGGGAGGGGACCAGAGCATATTACAGTGTCTGACATCGTGCTTGCAAGTTCACACACCTCTTTAATGTTATTTTTAGTGATCTCCGACTGGCGAAGTCGAACATCATTAGCGCCGGCATGAATAACAATCTTACTGTATTTACGTTTAGCATTAGCCAGCACTTTTAAATTTGCCAAGATGTCAGGCGCTCTGGCTCCCGGTAAACATTTGACTATGGTGGCTGGTGTCTCTATATTCACGTTCCGTACAATAGAATCACCAATAACTAGAGCACTTTCATCAGGTTTCTCAGTGGGTGCATCACTGAGTGGGGAGAACCTGTTTAATGTTTTGATCGGAACAGAAGAGCGGTGTTTTGACCCACGACTACGCTGCCTCACCGTCACCCAGTTGCCCTGCTGCTGGGGCTCTGTTTCCGGAACCGAACAATGTACAGGAATCCCTGAGCTAGACGCATCCAAAGCCGTATCTAGAGCCCTAACATTCTTACTGTCCTCAATTAAAGTTTGGATGCATGTCTCTAATTCTGAAATCTTCTCTGTCAGCCTAACTATTTCCCTGCATTTATCACATGTGAATCCCTCATCAGCGACAGAGATAGATAAACTGTACATGTGGCAAGAGGTGCAAGTAACAATAACAGGAGAAGCCATTACTCACCGTGCTTGATGAAATATCCTTACTGCGGTTGTTTGATGAACTTGTGAAAAACTGGAGCGAGAGGAAAAAAGAATACAGCGATAGGTTCGAATGAAGACGCTAATGACAAGCTAACGAGTGCTAACGCTTTGCAGGTGTACTGCACTCACGGAAATAAAATAAAAGTGAACGATCAAAGTTAATCTGATGAGATTGATCGATAATATCAGAAATATGGTGTGAATTAAGTTATATTTTACCACTTTAAAAAACAGAGAGTGATAGTAAGATAAAGATTCTAGAGAAAAAATAAAATAAAAACAGCTACACGGAGCTACAATTTGCTACAGAAGGCCAACAGGAAGTAGAGAAAACACTCAATTGTATAAATAACGCAGCAAATTTAATGTTTTAAAATAAATACAATTTAGAATAGAAAGAGGAAAGGTAAGATGCTTTAAAAATTAAACTATTACCACCAGCAGATGACAGCAAATAACAGTCTTAATGAGTGAATCACTGGAGTCACTCTATCAAACGATTCATTCAAAACGCTTATTTAGGAATGAAGAAAATGACACGCTGAGTCCCAATTCGCATACTATCCGTCCTAAATAGTATGCGAAACTAGAATTAGTACGTTCCAAATCGTAGTATGTTGAAAAGAGTATTCCAAAGATACCCGGATGGTCTACTATTTCCGGTTAGAATTCGAAGTGCAGATCAATGCACACTTTAATGGCTAATATTGCCCACAACCCATTGCGTGCGGGAGGGAGGAGCTTTGCGATGGCGTTGTTACACACACTGCACATGAACGTCAGAACCAGCTGCCTCACAAACGACCTGCGTTTGGTTCTACAATGCCACCGCCCTGCTTCTTCACCCCTAAACTTGGTAGAACAACACATTGTAAAATGTATTGTGAAAAAAAACGATGAGAAAAAAAGATGGGAATAGTAAATAAAATTTTATTGGACATACAAGAATGAATGAAACGTTAACAGTTGTTGTGTGTCTAACTAGGCAACCACGTTGTCGTTCACGTTGCATGACGTCATCGAAGTATGTCCCAGAACGTGCATTCTCTTTTACTACACACTCAAAAGTATGTACTTTTTCCTCACAAAAAAAGTACATACTTTTAGGTCATAGTATAAGTAGGCGAATTGGGACTCAGCAACAGTCCTCATGAATGGGTCATGAATCGTTTCTCAAAGATTCAGTCGGCAAAGAAACGTCACTGTACTGTTTGTTGCTAAGAGAAACGTCTGTGTGGAACTACTAGGTTGGTGAAACAGAGCAAACAGACAATAGTACAATAGCAAACGTGCCTTTATATATATGTTTATATAAGTACTATTATATACTACCGGCCTCCGCCTCAACAGAACAGGAAAATCCCATTCATTTTCTCCCTAGGATATTGGTTTTCAGACATAATGTCTAAAGTGGTCCCCAACACGTCGCTCGCGAGAGTAGCTCGTGACCTGATTGGAGGTAGCTCGAGGGCCGTTCAATATCGCGTCTTTTGCACGCTCAAGTTCATTATTTCAAATAATTGAAGCGACACGCTCATTTTTTTTCAGGCGCAACAAGTCAACATGAAGGATGGGGGTGCACCCAAACTACGGGTGTTTTTTCTAGCAGAGCTACAGCAAAGCGTTTTTCGGTGGTGGAAATCCATTAGCTATTAAAACTTCTCTGTCGTTGTGGAGAGCGCATGGTGCGTAGCAACGACAGACGCCACGGGAACCGAATTTTACTATTAATAATAAAAGATAAGCTAATAATGTGCATTGTAAATGTCAGTATTTTGTCTTTTTTTGAATCATTCTTTCTATAAAAATGATTTAAAGGCTGAAATATGCGAGGTTTATCTTTTTATAAAAACTTTTTTGTCAAAACTTTATTTGAACGTGTACATGTTAGATAACATGTTGCAAGACACT
>NW_026775193.1:42500-75497 GCF_963082965.1 Carassius carassius
GCAGATGCTCCCGCTCCCTGCTCTCCTGCACACACACACACACACACACACACAGAGAGATCTCAACATCTCTATGTAAATCAGACAAACACATAGCTTGACACTGTGTGTGTGTGTGTGTGTGTTGTACCTGCTCCAGGTGTCTCTCTCTCAGGTTCTGTAGCTCCTGTTGATGTTCCTCCTTCAGCTGTTCTAGTTTCCTCCGGTGATCTCTCTCGACCTCCTCCCGGACTTCCTGCAGCACATCTGTGAGCTAAACACACATGAACACACACTCGTCAGGGCTGCATAATATCAGAAATATAATCCCAATATGGCTTAGTGCAGTTATCACATGACAAAGGCTGTGATTAAACAATATAAAGATCTGTGCAGTATTTCTGAGTGAAGCATGTGCTTTAACTTGTAATTAGAAGTGCTCATCAAACAGAGAAGGCTTTAAGGCTCAGTCTGGTGGTTTTCCGTCAAAAAAGTTGGATGACTAAACGTTTGAAACTGAAGAAATTAAGAAATTTTACAATTGTACCATAAAAAAGTATATTTAAAATTTTAGTTTTTGTCTTAAATACTAAATTCGTAGTTTACAGAAACAATGGATTAGTAATATTCAGTAATAATGCGTGTACATGTGTGTGTTGTACCTCTCTCTGGTACTCTACTAAAGGCTGTTCTGGTCGTGTCCTCCTCAAATCCTTCTGTGTGTCACTCAGTTTAGCCTGACAAACACAACAGAGTGTTAAACACACACACACACACACACACACTCTTGCACACACACCCACACCCACACACACCTGTAGTCTGATAGAGGTCAGCTGCTCCTCCTTCTTCTCTTGTAGCCGCCTCCTCTCTGCCCGGAGCTCCTCCTCTGACTCCTCCCTCAGGCACTCGAGGTCCCGCCTCCTCTGAGTCTCCACCCTCTCCTGCTCCGCCTCCAGCTCTGAACGCAGCTCCTGCAGCTTCACCTCATTCTCAAGCCTAAACACACATGTGGGATAGATGAGTGCATGCACTGATGGTGATATAGTGTGTGTGTGTGCACACTGATGGTGATAGTATGTGTGTGTGTGTGTGTGTGTGTGTGTGTGTGTGTGTGTTGATGGTGATATAGTGTGTGTGTGTGTACACTGATGGTGATATAGTGTTTGTGTGCAATGATGGTGATATAGTCTGTATGTGCATGCACTGATGGTAATATAGTGTGTGTGTGCACTGCTGGTGATAGAGTGTGTGCACTGCTGGTGATATAGTGTGTGCACTGCTGGTGATATAGTGTGTGCACTGCTGGTGATATAGAGTGTGTGTGTGCGTGTGTGCACTGCTGGTGATATAGAGTGTGCACTGCTGGTGATATAGTGTGTGTGTGTGCACTGATGGTGATATGGTGTGTGCGCTGCTGGTGATATAGAGTGTGCGCTGCTGGTGATATAGAGTGTGCGCTGCTGGTGATATAGTGTGTGTGTGTGCACTGATGGTGATATAGTGTGTGCACTGCTGGTGATATAGAGTGTGCACTGCTGGTGATATAGTGTGTGTGTGTGCACTGATGGTGATATGGTGTGTGCAATGCTGGTGATATAGAGTGTGCGCTGCTGGTGATATAGAGTGTGCGCTGCTGGTGATATAGAGTGTGCGCTGCTGGTGATATAGTGTGTGTGTGTGCACTGATGGTGATATGGTGTGTGCAATGCTGGTGATATAGAGTGTGCGCTGCTGGTGATATAGTGTGTGCACTGCTGGTGATATAGTGTGTGCACTGCTGGTGATATAGAGTGTGCGCTGCTGGTGATATAGAGTGTGTGCACTGCTGGTGATATAGTGTGTGCGTGTGTGCACTGCTGGTGATATAGAGTGTGCGTGTGTGCACTGCTGGTGATATAGTGTGTGCGTGTGTGCATTGCTGTGATATAGAGTGTGCGTGTGTGCACTGCTGGTGATATAGAGTGTGCGTGTGTGCACTGCTGGTGATATAGAGTGTGCGTGTGTGCACTGCTGGTGATATAGTGTGTGCGTGTGTGCACTGCTGGTGATATAGAGTGTGCGTGTGTGCGCTGCTGGTGATATAGAGTGTGCGTGTGTGCGCTGCTGGTGATATAGAGTGTGCGTGTGTGCACTGCTGGTGATATAGAGTGTGCGTGTGTGCACTGCTGGTGATATAGAGTGTGCGTGTGTGCACTGCTGGTGATATAGTGTGTGCGTGTGTGCACTGCTGGTGATATAGTGTGTGCGTGTGTGCACTGCTGGTGATATAGAGTGTGCGTGTGTGCACTGCTGGTGATATAGTGTGTGCGTGTGTGCACTGCTGGTGATATAGTGTGTGCGTGTGTGCACTGCTGGTGATATAGTGTGTGCGTGTGTGCACTGCTGGTGATATAGAGTGTGCGTGTGTGCACTGCTGGTGATATAGAGTGTGCGTGTGTGCACTGCTGGTGATATAGAATGTGCTCTGCTGGTGATATAGAGTGTGCGTTGCTGGTGATATAGAGTGTGTGCTGCTGGTGATATAGAGTGTGCGCTGCTGGTGATATAGAGTGTGTGCACTGCTGGTGATAGTGTGTGCGTGTGTGCACTGCTGGTGATATAGAGTGTGCACTGCTGGTGATATAGAGTGTGTGCACTGCTGGTGATAGTGTGTGCGTGTGTGCACTGCTGGTGATATAGAATGTGCGTGTGTGCACTGCTGGTGATATAGAGTGTGCACTGCTGGTGATATAGAGTGTGTGCACTGCTGGTGATATAGAGTGTGCGCTGCTGGTGATATAGTGTGTGCGTGTGTGCACTGCTGGTGATATAGTGTGTGCGTGTGTGCACTGCTGGTGATATAGAGTGTGCGTGTGTGCACTGCTGGTGATATAGAGTGTGCGTGTGTGCACTGCTGGTGATATAGAGTGTGTGCACTGCTGGTGATATAGTGTGTGCGTGTGTGCACTGCTGGTGATATAGAGTGTGCGTGTGTGCACTGCTGGTGATATAGTGTGTGCGTGTGTGCATTGCTGTGATATAGAGTGTGCGTGTGTGCACTGCTGGTGATATAGAGTGTGCGTGTGTGCACTGCTGGTGATATAGAGTGTGCGTGTGTGCACTGCTGGTGATATAGTGTGTGCGTGTGTGCACTGCTGGTGATATAGAGTGTGCGTGTGTGCGCTGCTGGTGATATAGAGTGTGCGTGTGTGCGCTGCTGGTGATATAGAGTGTGCGTGTGTGCACTGCTGGTGATATAGAGTGTGCGTGTGTGCACTGCTGGTGATATAGTGTGTGCGTGTGTGCACTGCTGGTGATATAGTGTGTGCGTGTGTGCACTGCTGGTGATATAGAGTGTGCGTGTGTGCACTGCTGGTGATATAGTGTGTGCGTGTGTGCACTGCTGGTGATATAGTGTGTGCGTGTGTGCACTGCTGGTGATATAGAGTGTGCGTGTGTGCACTGCTGGTGATATAGAGTGTGCGTGTGTGCACTGCTGGTGATATAGAATGTGCTCTGCTGGTGATATAGAGTGTGCGTTGCTGGTGATATAGAGTGTGTGCTGCTGGTGATATAGAGTGTGTGCTGCTGGTGATATAGAGTGTGCGCTGCTGGTGATATAGAGTGTGCACTGCTGGTGATATAGAGTGTGTGCACTGCTGGTGATAGTGTGTGCGTGTGTGCACTGCTGGTGATATAGAATGTGCGTGTGTGCACTGCTGGTGATATAGAGTGTGCACTGCTGGTGATATAGAGTGTGTGCACTGCTGGTGATATAGAGTGTGCGCTGCTGGTGATATAGTGTGTGCGTGTGTGCACTGCTGGTGATATAGAGTGTGCGTGTGTGCACTGCTGGTGATATAGAGTGTGCGTGTGTGCACTGCTGGTGATATAGAGTGTGCGTGTGTGCACTGCTGGTGATATAGAGTGTGCGTGTGTGCACTGCTGGTGATATAGAGTGTGCGCTGCTGGTGATATAGAGTGTGCGCTGCTGGTGATATAGAGTGTGCGTGTGTGCACTGCTGGTGATATAGAGTGTGCGTGTGTGCACTGCTGGTGATATAGAGTGTGCGTGTGTGCACTGCTGGTGATATAGAGTGTGCGTGTGTGCACTGCTGGTGATATAGAGTGTGCGTGTGTGCACTGCTGGTGATATAGAGTGTGCGTGTGTGCACTGCTGGTGATATAGAGTGTGCGCTGCTGGTGATATAGAGTGTGCGTGTGTGCACTGCTGGTGATATAGAGTGTGCGTGTGTGCACTGCTGGTGATATAGAGTGTGCGTGTGTGCACTGCTGGTGATATAGAGTGTGCGTGTGTGCACTGCTGGTGATATAGAGTGTGCGTGTGTGCGCTGCTGGTGATATAGAGTGTGCGTGTGTGCGCTGCTGGTGATATAGAGTGTGCGTGTGTGCACTGCTGGTGATATAGTGTGTGCGTGTGTGCACTGCTGGTGATATAGAGTGTGCGTGTGTGCACTGCTGGTGATATAGTGTGTGCGTGTGTGCATTGCTGTGATATAGAGTGTGCGTGTGTGCACTGCTGGTGATATAGAGTGTGCGTGTGTGCACTGCTGGTGATATAGAGTGTGCGTGTGTGCACTGCTGGTGATATAGTGTGTGCGTGTGTGCACTGCTGGTGATATAGAGTGTGCGTGTGTGCGCTGCTGGTGATATAGAGTGTGCGTGTGTGCGCTGCTGGTGATATAGAGTGTGCGTGTGTGCGCTGCTGGTGATATAGAGTGTGCGTGTGTGCACTGCTGGTGATATAGAGTGTGCGTGTGTGCACTGCTGGTGATATAGAGTGTGCGTGTGTGCACTGCTGGTGATATAGTGTGTGCGTGTGTGCACTGCTGGTGATATAGTGTGTGCGTGTGTGCACTGCTGGTGATATAGAGTGTGCGTGTGTGCACTGCTGGTGATATAGTGTGTGCGTGTGTGCACTGCTGGTGATATAGAGTGTGCGTGTGTGCACTGCTGGTGATATAGTGTGTGCGTGTGTGCACTGCTGGTGATATAGAGTGTGCGTGTGTGCGCTGCTGGTGATATAGAGTGTGCGTGTGTGCGCTGCTGGTGATATAGAGTGTGCGTGTGTGCGCTGCTGGTGATATAGTGTGTGCGTGTGTGCACTGCTGGTGATATAGAGTGTGCGTGTGTGCACTGCTGGTGATATAGAGTGTGCGTGTGTGCACTGCTGGTGATATAGAGTGTGCGTGTGTGCACTGCTGGTGATATAGAGTGTGCGTGTGTGCACTGCTGGTGATATAGAGTGTGCGCTGCTGGTGATATAGAGTGTGCGTGTGTGCACTGCTGGTGATATAGAGTGTGCGTGTGTGCACTGCTGGTGATATAGAGTGTGCGTGTGTGCACTGCTGGTGATATAGAGTGTGCGTGTGTGCACTGCTGGTGATATAGAGTGTGCGTGTGTGCGCTGCTGGTGATATAGAGTGTGCGTGTGTGCGCTGCTGGTGATATAGAGTGTGCGTGTGTGCGCAGCTGGTGATATAGAGTGTGCGTGTGTGCACTGCTGGTGATATAGAGTGTGCGTGTGTGCGCTGCTGGTGATATAGTGTGTGCGTGTGTGCACTGCTGGTGATATAGTGTGTGCGTGTGTGCACTGCTGGTGATATAGAGTGTGCGTGTGTGCACTGCTGGTGATATAGAATGTGCTCTGCTGGTGATATAGAGTGTGCGCTGCTGGTGATATAGAGTGTGCGCTGCTGGTGATATAGAGTGTGCGCTGCTGGTGATATAGAGTGTGCGCTGCTGGTGATATAGTGTGTGTGTGTGCACTGATGGTGATATGGTGTGTGCGCTGCTGGTGATATAGAGTGTGCGCTGCTGGTGATATAGTGTGTGCACTGCTGGTGATATAGTGTGTGCACTGCTGGTGATATAGAGTGTGCGCTGCTGGTGATATAGAGTGTGTGCACTGCTGGTGATATAGTGTGTGCGTGTGTGCACTGCTGGTGATATAGAGTGTGCGTGTGTGCACTGCTGGTGATATAGTGTGTGCGTGTGTGCATTGCTGTGATATAGAGTGTGCGTGTGTGCACTGCTGGTGATATAGAGTGTGCGTGTGTGCACTGCTGGTGATATAGTGTGTGCGTGTGTGCACTGCTGGTGATATAGAGTGTGCGTGTGTGCGCTGCTGGTGATATAGAGTGTGCGTGTGTGCGCTGCTGGTGATATAGAGTGTGCGTGTGTGCGCTGCTGGTGATATAGAGTGTGCGTGTGTGCACTGCTGGTGATATAGAGTGTGCGTGTGTGCACTGCTGGTGATATAGAGTGTGCGTGTGTGCACTGCTGGTGATATAGTGTGTGCGTGTGTGCACTGCTGGTGATATAGAGTGTGCGTGTGTGCACTGCTGGTGATATAGTGTGTGCGTGTGTGCACTGCTGGTGATATAGAGTGTGCGTGTGTGCACTGCTGGTGATATAGAGTGTGCGTGTGTGCACTGCTGGTGATATAGAATGTGCTCTGCTGGTGATATAGAGTGTGCGTTGCTGGTGATATAGAGTGTGTGCTGCTGGTGATATAGAGTGTGTGCTGCTGGTGATATAGAGTGTGCGCTGCTGGTGATATAGAGTGTGTGCACTGCTGGTGATAGTGTGTGCGTGTGTGCACTGCTGGTGATATAGAGTGTGCACTGCTGGTGATATAGAGTGTGTGCACTGCTGGTGATAGTGTGTGCGTGTGTGCACTGCTGGTGATATAGAATGTGCGTGTGTGCACTGCTGGTGATATAGAGTGTGCACTGCTGGTGATATAGAGTGTGTGCACTGCTGGTGATATAGAGTGTGCGCTGCTGGTGATATAGTGTGTGCGTGTGTGCACTGCTGGTGATATAGAGTGTGCGTGTGTGCACTGCTGGTGATATAGAGTGTGCGTGTGTGCACTGCTGGTGATATAGAGTGTGCGTGTGTGCACTGCTGGTGATATAGTGTGTGCGTGTGTGCACTGCTGGTGATATAGAGTGTGCGTGTGTGCACTGCTGGTGATATAGAGTGTGCGTGTGTGCACTGCTGGTGATATAGAGTGTGCGTGTGTGCACTGCTGGTGATATAGAGTGTGCGTGTGTGCACTGCTGGTGATATAGAGTGTGCGTGTGTGCACTGCTGGTGATATAGAGTGTGCGCTGCTGGTGATATAGAGTGTGCGTGTGTGCACTGCTGGTGATATAGAGTGTGCGTGTGTGCACTGCTGGTGATATAGAGTGTGCGTGTGTGCGCTGCTGGTGATATAGAGTGTGCGTGTGTGCGCTGCTGGTGATATAGAGTGTGCGTGTGTGCGCTGCTGGTGATATAGAGTGTGCGTGTGTGCGCTGCTGGTGATATAGAGTGTGCGTGTGTGCGCTGCTGGTGATATAGAGTGTGCGTGTGTGCACTGCTGGTGATATAGAGTGTGCGTGTGTGCACTGCTGGTGATATAGAGTGTGCGTGTGTGCACTGCTGGTGATATAGTGTGTGCGTGTGTGCACTGCTGGTGATATAGTGTGTGCGTGTGTGCACTGCTGGTGATATAGAGTGTGCGTGTGTGCACTGCTGGTGATATAGTGTGTGCGTGTGTGCACTGCTGGTGATATAGAGTGTGCGTGTGTGCACTGCTGGTGATATAGAGTGTGCGTGTGTGCACTGCTGGTGATATAGAATGTGCTCTGCTGGTGATATAGAGTGTGCGTTGCTGGTGATATAGAGTGTGTGCTGCTGGTGATATAGAGTGTGCGCTGCTGGTGATATAGAGTGTGTGCACTGCTGGTGATAGTGTGTGCGTGTGTGCACTGCTGGTGATATAGAGTGTGCACTGCTGGTGATATAGAGTGTGCGCTGCTGGTGATATAGAGTGTGCGTGTGTGCACTGCTGGTGATATAGAGTGTGCGTGTGTGCACTGCTGGTGATATAGAGTGTGCGTGTGTGCACTGCTGGTGATATAGAGTGTGCGTGTGTGCGCTGCTGGTGATATAGAGTGTGCGTGTGTGCGCTGCTGGTGATATAGAGTGTGCGTGTGTGCACTGCTGGTGATATAGAGTGTGCGTGTGTGCACTGCTGGTGATATAGAGTGTGCGTGTGTGCACTGCTGGTGATATAGTGTGTGCGTGTGTGCACTGCTGGTGATATAGTGTGTGCGTGTGTGCACTGCTGGTGATATAGAGTGTGCGTGTGTGCACTGCTGGTGATATAGTGTGTGCGTGTGTGCACTGCTGGTGATATAGAGTGTGCGTGTGTGCACTGCTGGTGATATAGAGTGTGCGTGTGTGCACTGCTGGTGATATAGAATGTGCTCTGCTGGTGATATAGAGTGTGCGTTGCTGGTGATATAGAGTGTGTGCACTGCTGGTGATAGTGTGTGCGTGTGTGCACTGCTGGTGATATAGAGTGTGCACTGCTGGTGATATAGAGTGTGTGCACTGCTGGTGATAGTGTGTGCGTGTGTGCACTGCTGGTGATATAGAATGTGCGTGTGTGCACTGCTGGTGATATAGAGTGTGCACTGCTGGTGATATAGAGTGTGTGCACTGCTGGTGATATAGAGTGTGCGCTGCTGGTGATATAGTGTGTGCGTGTGTGCACTGCTGGTGATATAGAGTGTGCGTGTGCGTGTGTGCACTGCTGGTGATATAGAGTGTGCGTGTGTGCACTGCTGGTGATATAGAGTGCGCACTGCTGGTGATATAGTGTGCGCGCTGCTGGTGATATAGAGTGTGTGCTGCTGGTGATATAGAGTGTGCGTGTGTGCACTGCTGGTGATATAGAGTGTGCACTGCTGGTGATATAGAGTGTGTGCACTGCTGGTGATAGTGTGTGCGTGTGTGCACTGCTGGTGATATAGAGTGTGTGCACTGCTGGTGATAGTGTGTGCACTGCTGGTGATATAGAGTGTGCGTGTGTGCACTGCTGGTGATATAGAGTGTGCGTGTGTGCACTGCTGGTGATATAGTGTGTGCGTGTGTGCACTGCTGGTGATATAGAGTGTGCGCTGCTGGTGATATAGAGTGTGCGCTGCTGGTGATATAGAGTGTGCGTGTGTGCACTGCTGGTGATATAGAGTGTGCGCTGCTGGTGATATAGAGTGTGTGCACTGCTGGTGATATAGTGTGTGCGTGTGTGCACTGCTGGTGATATAGAGTGTGCGTGTGTGCACTGCTGGTGATATAGAGTGTGCGTGTGTGCACTGCTGGTGATAAAGTGTGTGCGTGTGTGCACTGCTGGTGATATAGAGTGTGCGTGTGTGCACTGCTGGTGATAAAGTGTGTGCGTGTGTGCACTGCTGGTGATATAGAGTGTGCGTGTGTGCACTGCTGGTGATATAGAGTGTGTGTGCACTGCTGGTGATATAGAATGTGCACTGCTGGTGATATAGAGTGTGTGCACTGCTGGTGATATAGAGTGTGCGCTGCTGGTGATAAAGTGTGTGCGTGTGTGCACTGCTGGTGATATAGAGTGTGCGTGTGTGCACTGCTGGTGATATAGAGTGTGTGTGCACTGCTGGTGATATAGAGTGTGCACTGCTGGTGATATAGAGTGTGTGCACTGCTGGTGATATAGAGTGTGCGCTGCTGGTGATATAGAGTGTGCGTGTGTGCACTGCTGGTGATATAGAGTGTGCGTGTGTGCACTGCTGGTGATATAGAGTGTGCGTGTGTGCACTGCTGGTGATATAGAGTGTGCGTGTGTGCACTGCTGGTGATATAGAGTGTGCGTGTGTGCACTGCTGGTGATATAGAGTGCGCACTGCTGGTGATATAGTGTGCGCGCTGCTGGTGATATAGAGTGTGTGCTGCTGGTGATATAGAGTGTGCGTGTGTGCACTGCTGGTGATATAGAGTGTGCACTGCTGGTGATATAGAGTGTGCACTGCTGGTGATATAGAGTGTGTGCACTGCTGGTGATATAGAGTGTGTGCACTGCTGGTGATAGTGTGTGCGTGTGTGCACTGCTGGTGATATAGAGTGTGTGCACTGCTGGTGATAGTGTGTGCACTGCTGGTGATATAGAGTGTGCGTGTGTGCACTGCTGGTGATATAGAGTGTGCGTGTGTGCACTGCTGGTGATATAGTGTGTGCGTGTGTGCACTGCTGGTGATATAGAGTGTGCGCTGCTGGTGATATAGAGTGTGCGCTGCTGGTGATATAGAGTGTGCGTGTGTGCACTGCTGGTGATATAGAGTGTGCGCTGCTGGTGATATAGAGTGTGTGCACTGCTGGTGATATAGTGTGTGCGTGTGTGCACTGCTGGTGATATAGAGTGTGCGTGTGTGCACTGCTGGTGATATAGAGTGTGCGTGTGTGCACTGCTGGTGATAAAGTGTGTGCGTGTGTGCACTGCTGGTGATATAGAGCAGTGGTTCCCAAACTTTTCCATTCCACGACCCACCTAGACAAGTGTAATATATTTCACGACCCACCAAAATATTAAAAAAAAAAAAAAAACAACGAGTGAAATTACTTTAAACCTAATCTTACTTAAAATTTTTATGACAGAAATTAAGTATTTAAGAAAAATAACCATTTTATTTTAGAGTACAACTGAAAATTTCACTACAAATTTACAAGTTTTAATTTTTGTTTACTGGCGTTAAAATATGTAGTGTCCATAAAAACGTGAAGCAGGCTCACTCCAGTGAAGTGTGATCTGCGCTGCTGTGTTTTGTTGCATTCATGATCCTTCCGTGTGTGTCGGCGAGAACGGAGCACAATCCAACACTTTTTTAGAAAAGCATAAGAAGCAAAGCAGAACTATCTAAAACAGTTTGGAGATTAAAATAATTGTGAAATAGGTAAAAAAAGACCGATTGAACCTTTTAATGACATTGCTCTGAGACCTTCAAAACACGCAACGCACACGGACTTAATTGCAATTTGAAAATCACACTAAGGATATTGCAGTTCATTATTAATGTTGGTGGGCTATATCGTTGTGATGAGTGGGTTCCCAGTTCCCGCCTCCTTCTTCCTGTGATTGTGAAGATTTTAATGTTTTACACTGGTGCCGAAGCCAGGGAGGAAGGAGGGGCGCGCTGCCGAAGATCCTTCGCCGCTGGGGTGAATCCGCAGTGCCATCGAGCAGGGCGAAGGAGTCTGCCGCCGAGGGTGCTCGATGTGGTGGGCTGGAGTGAGTTGCCGGGGGGGGGGGGCGAACTCACTCCAGCCCACCGCCTCGATGACTCCTTCGTGGAAAGAGGTGGGAACCGGCGGACAATCAAACAAAGTTTTAATAACCAAATAAACACAAAACAGCGCGACAGCCCCTCTCGGATGACTGCCGTGCACAAATAAAAAACAAACACAAAATAAAACCCAGGCCTGGTCCTCTCTCGTCCTTCACTGTCATCGCTCCTCTTTTGTATCTTTCCGATCTCCTCCGTGGTTCTTGAGACCGGTGAGTGTTGCTCATTTCCCAATCACTCCACCGGCCTAGCTCTGTTCCCATGGCACTAGGCCCCGCCCCACTCGTCACATTCGTGCAGCCCTAGACTGAACTGTGTTAGTGTCTGTGTGTCATTGAAACGCAAAATTAGCTGCAGCCAAGTGACTTTGTGCGACCCACCTTGTTCCATTCCGTGACCCACGAGTGGGTCGCGACCCACAGTTTGAAAACCCCTGATATAGAGTGTGCGTGTGTGCACTGCTGGTGATAAAGTGTGTGCGTGTGTGCACTGCTGGTGATATAGAGTGTGTGTGCACTGATGGTGATAAAGTGTGTGCGTGTGTGCACTGCTGGTGATATAGAGTGTGCGTGTGTGCACTGCTGGTGATATAGAGTGTGTGTGCACTGATGGTGATAGAGTGTGTGCGTGTGTGCACTGCTGGTGATATAGAGTGTGCGTGTGTGCACTGCTGGTGATAAAGTGTGTGCGTGTGTGCACTGCTGGTGATATAGAGTGTGCGTGTGTGCACTGCTGGTGATAAAGTGTGTGCACTGGTGGTGATAAAGTGTGTGCACTGCTGGTGATATAGAGTGTGCGTGTGTGCACTGCTGGTGATAAAGTGTGTGCGTGTGTGCACTGCTGGTGATAAAGTGTGTGCACTGGTGGTGATAAAGTGTGTGCACTGCTGGTGATATAGAGTGTGTGTGCACTGATGGTGATAGAGTGTGCACTGCTGGTGATATAGTGTTCACTGATGGTGATATAGAGTGTGCGTGTGTGTGTGTACCTGATCCGTTGTAGTTGTGTGTGCATTTCCTTGTTCATCCGCTCCTCCTCGTCTCGTCTCTTTTGGAGTATCTGCTCCTTCAGAACCCTGAAACACACACGTGATCGGCGTCATGTGATCTGCTACATTGAGACGGTGAGTTTGATCAACATCCTGATCGTCGGCTTGGCGTTACACGCTTCTACAGCACATCTACCCACAATGCAGTAGTGACTGACCTGAGCTGCTCAGCGCTCTCCTCCTTCATCCGGCGCTCCTCTTCCCCCTCATCCTTCATCAGAGCGTCTCTGAGCAGCTGCAGTCTCCTCTGTATCTCCTCCATCAGTCTGCCCCTCTCCTCCTCCATCTGTTTCTCTGCATCCTCCTCCAGTCTCTTCCTCTCCTCTTCCCGTCTCCTCTCCTCTTCCTCCATTTCTTCACGTCTCTTCCTCTCGTCCCCTTCTCGTTCCGGTCTCCTCCTCTCCTCTTCCTCCCTCTCTTCTCGTCTCTTCCTCTCCTCTTCCTCCCTCTCTTCCAGTCTCTTCCTCTCCTCTTCCTCCCTCTCTTCTTGTCTCTTCCTCTCGTCCCCTTCTCGTTCTTGTTTCTCTCGGTCAGTGGTGTCGGTTCTGCTGCGGGAGGGCGGAGATCTCTGGTCATGTGATGAGGTGCTGATGATGTCATCTGCGGATGTGGAAGCAGCGTAGCGTGACGGCGGCGTCTCAGCTAACGTCACGTTTTCAAGCAGACGTCTGAGAGGAGACACACATCGTCATTTTCACTCACTAAGAACCGAAACCATTTTAAAAAAAACATTTAAAAAGTACCTTTCATTATAAATAAAATAAACATTAACTGAAATTACAGCAAATTGCATATTCTGTTCAGTTAGGGTTCAGTCATCTGGTATACAATGCTCATGCTCATCCCTATATACATCATCATCATCACACACCGGTCTGCAGAATCAGAGACGTCCACACAGCGGTCCACATATGCCTCACCCTTCACTTCCTTCCTGTCCTGAGAGACACGAATACAAAAAGAGAGACTGAATGAGTCTTTAAGCCTGTCGAGTTGGGAATATAAAGGTGTGTGTGTGTGTGTGTGTGTGTGTGTGTGTTACCACTGCAGGTGACAGATCCAGCAGATCAAACACATTCTCTGAGAGTTTGGAGCGGAAACCAGCCTGAGGAAACACACAAAGAGTGAAATATAAGTGTGAGAGTGTGTGTGTTTGAGAGTGTGTGTGTGTGTGTGTGTGTGTGAGTGAGAGTGAGTGTGTGTGTGTGTGTGTGTGTGTGTGTGTGTGAGAGTGAGTGTGAGAGGTCATACCTGTACATTATCAGCGGATGAGAGCGACGCAGCTGCTCCACCATCCTCAGACTCCTGTCACAGAACAGCACATGATGTCAGACACACGTACATCAGCGCACACACACACACACACTCTCCATAGGTGTAATGGTTTTAATACTGTACAAACTGTATTTTTTAATCGCTCTACACAAACTCCTAACACCTAAACCTACTCCTCACAGAATACTTTCTGCATTTTTACAATCTCAAAAAACTAGTTCTCTATGATTTATAAGCTTCTGTGCCCAGAGATCAATATTTATGTCCGCTGTGACAAGTCCCCATGAGTCTGTGTGTATTTAGGTTTCATCCCCACCAGTGTAGACACACACACACACACACACACAGAGCAGTACGTGGAGAGGATGCTGGGAGATTCTGCTGCAGAGAGGAGCTCTGATTGGCTGTGGCCGGCTGCTTAAACTAGTCTTACTAGTTAGTCATTTTATTTCTTTCTTCAAGACTGTTCATAACAAGTCAGTTTCATAAAAGGGGTAAACTGGTCTAATTACCTCTTGACTAACTGTTAGACTAGTTCTTAAGTCACTGTGTTTATGCAGCGGATCTGATCCTTCAGAGAGCCTGTTCCTGATAGGTGCTCTTGATGTCACATGACAATGCTGAGACACACCTCCTCTCTGCAGTGAATCACTGACACACAAACACAGAACGAACGAATCACGAATCAGCCTCCAGAGGTTGATGAACACAGACTCCAGCGCTGCATGTGTCAGGACGGAGCGAAGCACCCAAACACAAACACAGACGGGATGTGGGCGGGGCTTGTGGGCAGGGGCGGAGTACTCAGTCCTACCTCACTGGACACTGGATTCCACTGAGGCAGAGACTTCCCTGCTTTACTGCGTGTGATTTGAGGACGAGAGCGGTTATTCTGAAAGTGTTCGATCTCACACACCTCTGCTCTCTCTCTCTGCTCATCCTCATGCTCGGAAACACTCTCCTCCTCTTCCTCACAGGACACACTTCTCACAGCCTCGTCTTCTCTGTTTTCAGTTCTACCGTCCTGTCTGTGCGTTTCATCCGGTTCTTCTCTTTCAATTAGCTCTTCCACGTTTCCATCATCTTTACTCCCAGCCTGATCTTTCTCTTCTCCTGTCCTCTCCTCCTCCTCAGGACTATTAAATCTCTCAATCTGTTCATCATCCTCAGTCTCTTCCTCATCTGACTGTTTCTTCTTTTCCTTCATCTGCTCGTCTTCCTCTCGGCCGATGGATGCCGCAACAACTGGGGTCAGAGGTCGTGAAGCTGCTGTGGAACAAAGGTGATGTCCACGCAACGAGTCCTTACAGTGAGGGATGGAGTTAGAGACAGACGGGTGTGAGGTCACATGGAGATCCCTCAAACACAGGCGTATTATCAACAAAGACACACAGAAAACGAGCAGAAGGAGAGAGAGAGAGAGAGAGAGAGAGAGAGAGAGAGAGAGAGACACACACAGGTACCTCTGAAGGAGCTTCTGGACTGTGATCCCTGGACAGGGCCAAATCCTGTAGTTCAGGTTCTGTTCTTTCTTCAGGAGGAACCGTCACACTGACCTCACTGTCCTGAGACACACACACACACACACACCATCAGTCAAGGCTTTGAACACACTGATCTGATTGTGTTTATGCTACTCATGCTCTTATGAACAGGGGTGCGCAGTCCTGCAGAGTTTTGTTCCATCTCACACACACACACAGTGTAGTTTTCAGATGAGCCTGAAGGACTAGATTAGCTGGATGAGTCTGACACCCCGTGATTTACCTTTGACCTGAAAGCTTCTGCTGAAGTGTGTGTGTTCACCTCGTACTGCAGTCCCGATCCCAGAGCGTCCAGATCCAGATGGAGGTTCTGCAGGAGTCCGGCTGAGTCCCGCGGCCTCTAACACACACACACACACAGTCAGATCTGATCCAGCGGTCAGTGTGTGTGTGTTTGTGTTTCAGACTCACCTCTTCCTCAGATATCTCCTCGTCTTCCTCAGCGCTCCTCTCCTCCTGAACGCTCCTGACAGCAGCAGCCTAACACACACACACACACACACACACACCAGCAGCAATCAACATCATAATTACAACTCAATACATTTATAATCCTGTCAGATTCCTGACGCTTTACCCTGAGAGAGGTTTTGAGCGGCTGGAGCCCAGATCCTCTGAGAGGAGCGACAGGAGCCTCAGAGAGACCACGGAGAGGAGCGAGAGGAGCCAACACCTGCAGAGAAAGAGAGATTTATCATTCACATTAGAATGATTTCTGAAGATCATGTGACACTGAAGACTGGAGGAATGATGCTGAAAATACAGCGGAGCATCACAGAAATACATTACACTTTAACACAGATTCACACTGAAAACAAGTGTTTTACATTAGAGTAATATTTCACTGTTTTTACTGTATTTTTGATCAGATAAACACAGCTCTGGTGAGCAGAAGAGACGTCTGTATGCTCCTGTAAGATGATGTTCTCACCCCAGGAGCTCTGACTTCCTCCAGCTCTTTCCTCTTGTCCTTCTTCTTGTCTTTCTTGTCCTTCTTCTTCTTCTTGTCTTTGTCTCTCTTCAGGGCGCTGGGGGCTGTGGCGTGTTGGTTGCGCTCGCGCTCCTGCTCCACCAGCTGTCTGTAGTGTTCATCACACGGATGATCCCAGGTGGACTGACCGGTGGAGAAGTTAAAGTAGTACACCTCACCGCTGACGTCCTGACTGAACACACACACACAGACTCACTTCCTGTCCCCATGTGAAAACATGTGCATGTGTAATCCAAGCATGTGTTACCATGGTTTCCACTCGGTCGGCAGCGGTGCCACCATCCCCTCTCTGGCCAGCCACAGCAGCTCAGGCTCACGCTCGGGGTCGATACCGATCTCCACCGCGTACTCATGGATCTCTGACACACACACACACACACACATGGACCTTCAGCACGCGTGTTCTCATGACACACCAACAAACACCAGCATTTACTCTCCTCATATCACTTCAAACCTGTATGACTGACTTTTCTCATTGAAACATGATTTGAAGATATTCTGAAGAATGTTGGGAACCAAAAAACATTAGACTTCCATTATATGAACAAAAACGTTGAGACATTTCTCCAAATATCTGCTTCTATATTACACCGAAGAAAGAAGTGCTGTCATACAGGTTTAATTGTGTGTGTGTGCGTGTGCATGAGTGAGAGTGTGTGTGCGTGTGCATGAGTGAGAGAATGAGTGAGTGTTATGTGTATGTCTGTGTGTGTGAGAGTGAATGAGCATGTGCATGAGTGAGAGAGTGTGTGTGTGTGTGTGTGTGAGAGAGTGAGTGAGTGTGTGTCTGTGTGTGAGAGTGAGTGTGGGTCTGTGTGTGAGCATGTGTGTGTGTGTGTGTGTGTGAGAGTGAGTGAGTGAGTGAGTGAGTGAGTGAGTGAGTGAGTGTGTGTGAGTGAGTGTGTGTTTGTGCCCGTGTGGGAGAGTGAGACTGTGTGCCTGCCTGTGTGAGAGAGTGAGTGAGTGTGGGTCTGTGTGTGAGCATGTGTGTGTGTGTGTGTGTGTGTGTGTGTGTGTGAGTGAGTGTGTGTTTGTGCCCGTGTGGGAGAGTGAGACTGTGTGCCTGCCTGTGTGAGAGAGTGAGTGAGTGTGGGTCTGTGTGTGAGCATGTGTGTGTGTGTGTGAGTGAGTGTGTGTTTGTGCCCGTGTGGGAGAGTGAGACTGTGTGCCTGCCTGTGTGAGAGAGTGAGTGAGTGTGGGTCTGTGTGTGAGCATGTGTGTGTTTGTGTGTGTGTGTGTGTGTGAGTGAGTGTGTGTTTGTGCCCGTGTGGGAGAGTGAGACTGTGTGCCTGCCTGTGTGAGAGAGTGAGTGAGTGTGTGTCAGCTCTGTAGTGTAACCTTGCTCTGAAGGGATGTAGTTCTCATCATAGTCTTCCTCCAGCACCAGTTGATCTCCGATGCGCAGCCCCGTGGTCGTCATGGTGACGGCGGCGTGACAAGAGCGCGCACTGGAGCGGCTACTGGCCTTCAATTGATTTCACTAAATTACTTCAAATTTAAATTTCACAAACACACCACATCACGCAAATAACGTTATTACCGATAAAATAACTGCTTATTAAATTCACCCTTCATAATATCGACAGCGAGCGGTTTGTGTTCACCTCAGAAACACGGTCGAATCGCTGTTCTTTGATAATAATAACCATGTCAAAACATATAAAAAGGGCTTTAGTTAAGATCGGTCTAATTAAAATACAAGCCTGAACAAATACATTAAACGACTAACGTTACATAAAAATATATAAAAACAAATCATCAGTAAACACAAAGTTAAAAAGTGAGTGTCGCGCTTGTTAATGATCAAATACAATCATTTTAATAATAATAACTGATTATTTAACGCGATTAGTTTAATCCTCACCTGCTCTCGGATCCCACGGCCTCATTTAAAAATCGGTTTTAAAATCATTGTGTGATTGTACAGCTTCAGGTCTCGAATATTTAATGATTTCAGAGGATTTTCTGAATTTTAAACAGAAAGTTTAAAATCCGAGGCGCGTCTCCAGAGCACAGCAACAGACCGGAACATGAAGGCGCGCTTCACAATAAAAGTCCCTCAGCGACGCATGCGCGTACACGCCATAACGAATATACAACTAAACATGTAAACTATTTTTATTTTAATGATTATAAAATAAGTTAGGTATCCCAAAGCTTCTAAGACAGTAGCGTGAACTTTCCAATACTTTTATTATAATATATCAACTATAATAAATAATTATTTAAGAGCTCTTTTGTAGCATTGCTACCGGATTTAACATGTCTTCTATTATTTCAGGTAAACAGAAATAGCAAAAACACCACCAGAGAGTGAGAAAACATACAACATAGTTTATTAATGTGCTTTGTTACACCATACACACCAATATAATTATTCACACTTGGCTTTAATATATCAGAAATACATATGGAAAATGTTAAGAATATTAGGCAAGCCTTAAATAGAAAATAAATAAATACCAGTGTCAAACAAACAAACAAAAAAACAGGCAAGAAGTTTGTGACATTCATGATGGTCCTCTTGAAACCGACACAAAACAAAAAGCAATCCAGTTGACATACAAAACATCCGGCTGATCTGATTTAGTTTAGTCTCCAAACACATCCTCAGTTCAGATTCAGTGCTGCCGTTTCTGGAACATCTTTAACATTGTCAGAGTTTATACAAGCATTTCTAATAGACCTGTTGTTGTAGATTCACTCGTTGTTGTTGTTTTTCAATGAGGTTTCAGTAGTTGAAAATACTCAAATATTTGGTTTCTAGATTAAATAAACCACTAAAACACACTAATTGTGGGATTACAATGAAACACAGAAATCGAAAATTAAAAACAAAAGCAATGGAGTGGAAAGAATGATGAATGAATGAGCGTTTCTGACGCTCAGATGGAAAACCAGAGAATCCGGAGTCAAACTCTAAACGCTGTGCAGGAGTGTGTGTGATGAAGAGAAAGATCGAGATCCCTGACTCTAAAAGCTGCATTCGCCTCACAACAAACCCAGTCCGTTAAAGAACGACAACCATAGCGATAGCTTTTAATAATCACTCTAACTCCGAGAGAACAGCATGCCAGATCACAACAGAGAAAACGATTTCAGCTGATGAACGATAAAAACACTGACAGCCAATCAGAATCCACCAAAGTCACAGCGCTTGAGAATTTAAAGAGACAGCACACCCTTAAAATAAACGGACCGTTAATTGTGTGCGCGCTAAGATGATTAAAAAAAAAGTCCATTAATATAAGTTCTGGATAAAAATGACACCTAATATGGTTTAAAAATGGACATTCAATGGTCAGCGTAAGGGTTACGTCATCGTTATAGTCAGTGTAGGGCAGCACAATTATTGCAAAGATCATAACTGTTGATTATTCCCTTGAAATTGTAATTGCGATTGTTAATTACGCATATAACAATTTACACTAAATGATGTTTATACCATTGTTTGATGCAACTGCATGCCTTATTCTTATATGAAAATAAAGAAGCTGAAAAACTTTGTACGTTTCTACAGTTTTAACCCTCGAATGTCAACCATACATCGAATTGGTTTCTTTAAATCATAAAAAAAATAAAAATATGAATGGTGTTATAATGTTATACTAAAACTAAAAATTAAAACAATGACAAAACCTTAAGATAACATATGGAAAGAGAAGGACGCAGAATAACAGGAGAGGACTTCGAACGATTGCGTAATTGTGCAGCCCTAGTCAGTGTTATAATCATTGTTACAGTTATAGTTCTCGGCCTGAACAGGTCTTAACTCCCTCGTCTTGAGAACGATGATAAATACAGAATACAGATTCAGTGTTACTCAGTTAATTGTCATAACGAAGAGCTAACAGCGTTCAGCGCTCACAGTGAGTAGCGTGGGGAAGGCACTGGTGTGGTTCTATCAGGGCACGTGTGGTCAGTCGGTCAGTCCCAGCAGGTGTCCAGTCTGCGGATGCGCACGCGCTGCTTGTAGTGGTACTCCTTCAGGTGCTCCTTCAGAGCGCTGGGCAGCGGCAGAGCGCTGATGCCGTCGTACGAGGTTCTGCTGCTGATGACGGCGCGGCAGATGCGCTGCAGGCTGAAGGGCTGCGAGCGGTGGATGGGGTTCGACAGCAGCGGCTCGAAGAACATGCAGGAGTTGGGGTCTTTATAGTGCTCCAGCAGGCCGGTGACGGTGGGAGCGTGGAACACACTGGGGTCGTGCACGTCGAAGCTGAAGTTATGGTTCCACTGCTCGATGCGTGCATGCAGCGAGCGTCCGTACCTCCGGAAGCTGACCGAGAACAGGTAGTCTTCCTGAGCAGAGTCACGCAGGAGGAACGTTCCTTCGGGTTTACCTTCCAGCAGTGTTTCGGCTTGGTATCGGTCCATGACGCCCCAGTAGCACGGCAGGTTAGTGATCCGAAGCAGATCAGGGACTAGACAGTGGATGTAGTCGATCTGTGTGTGGATGCGATGGAATCCGTCGAGTGATTTGGGACTGTCCGGCTGAACTACAGGCGCGGTGGTGAGGGAGCGTGAGGACGGAGACGCAGCGGTCGAGTCCGGGTCAGACGGTGTGCTGGACGCAGTGACCTCATCCAGCGTCTCCAAACAGCTCTGCAGGAGCAGCGTCGCACGCTCGTCTCCGGCTAACTCATTCATCCCGGGAGCTAGTTTGGGTCCGAGCTTGTACAGCGGGTTGATTTGCGCCGTCACTTCGAAGGTGTGTATCTGAGCGTTGGGTGGAGGTTCGACTCCCTGCTCGATGCTAATCCGGCGTCTCTCTCGTAAGCGGTCGTCCTCGTCCTCCACAGCAAGCGTGGGTCGGGAGTCTAGAACCGGAGCTTGAGAGATGGGAGCTGTGTGCTGTTTGATAAGGTACCACTTCTGCGCCAGGTCCGAGCCGGCAGGGAACGGACAGCTGTCCAGCATGAGCTCGCTGAGGAGGATCTTACGCCTGGAGGACGGCGAGGGGGACAGGACCTGGCTCTGGGTCTTGATGGGGAAACACTGGCCCACTGCGTCCTGGATCTTCTGGCGGAGCGTCCTGCTGCTCCTGGAGTCAGAGCCGAGGGAGTGTTTGGTAGAGACCGGTTCGGACAGCAGGGATCCGGACGATCCCAGGACCTGAGAGGACGAGCTGGACTCCAGCAGATCTCCGTACTGGAAGCCGTCGCTCAAGGGCCGCTCCGAGGTCAGGTCATGCGACGGGTGGCTCTTCTTCTTTCCTGTCCTGCTCTTCCGCCTCCCTCCGTCTCGTCTCTCCTCAGAGCGGCTCTGACGCACTTTGGGCCGCGCGCCGCGCTCCCGCTCCTTCCCACGATCCCCTGCTTCCTCCGGCAGAGACATGACTCTGTGGATGTGTTCGTTCAGCTGCGCTCCATGCTTTCAGTCTGTGGAGAAAACAGATAAACCATTTCCCCTCTGAGACTAAACGCGAGAACAGCTCGCTGAACGAACGCTTGTTTCTGATCGTGTTTATTCTGTACTGTACTGTTTCAGTTTAGTTTATCTTTCGTGAATAGATGTGAAATCTCAATGCAGTGACATTCAGAATAATATTAATACTAATAATATTATTACTAAAACTATAAATATGAATTCCAAAACATGAATCAATATTATAATAGTATATTAATAAATACTAAACTAAGACACTCACCCTCAGCAGTCTCTGGCATTTATTACAAGTGACTTTGATCCTCTTCTTTTGAATAAAATTGAATAAAAAAGGAATGAATGTCAAACAAACATGAGCCAGTTCCTCGATGTTTAAAGGATATTTCCAGAGAGCTGCGTGAATCAGAGCGATATCAGTGATATACCGCGGTAATACTACATTAACGGTACTCACAGACACTACTGTAATATCAGCAGAAGATCCACGCAGCGCTGCTTCTGAACCAACACGGACTTTAATCAACCATGAAGTCCCTTTAATTACTCAACTTTAATCAAAAGAGTCGCTTGGACTCGAGCTAACCTATGGCGCTAACTCACACAGCCGCAGAGGTGACTTCACTTCCTGTTCCTCTTCCGACAACCGACCGTACATATATATATCTGTACTGAGGTTTTACCGCTGAAATTGGGATCAGTAATTATTGTGATTATTTATTTCATGATTCAGATGACTTAATGAACATCGTTTTTAAAATTTAAATTAAATGCCGATGTTAAGGAGGTTAAATGTGGACGTTTATCTTGGAACGCGGGCGCAAGCGCGCATACCCGGAAGTGGCGCTTCAACTCGATAGGATTCACTAGAAGCTGTTCCTGCTGCATTTCACTGTTAACTCTGTTTATTTAATTAGTCGATCACATCCACACAGCCGCTCGCTCATTACAGGAGAGGTTGGGAGCGCGCACAAGCTCGTTCACGGATTCAAGGTGGTTTATTACAGATGGACTCTCTGTTGTTGTTGTTGTCTGAGGACGATGATGATGATGATGATGATGATGTCTGTAGGTGTCAAGATGATGATGATGTCTGTAGGTGTCAAGATGATGATGATGTCTGTAGATTAAGATGCTGATGATGTCTGTAGGTGTCAGGATGTGTGATGATGAAGATGATGTCTGTAGATTAAGATGCTGATGATGTCTGTAGGTGTCAGGATGTGTGATGATGAAGATGATGTCTGTAGATTAAGATGCTGATGATGTCTGTAGGTGTCAGGATGTGTGATGATGAAGATGATGTCTGTAGATTAAGATGCTGATGGTGTCTGTAGGTGTCAGGATGTGTGATGATGAAGATGATGATGATGGTGTCTGTAGGTGTCAGGATGTGTGATGATGATGATGAAGATGCTGATGATGTCTGTAGGTGTCAGGATGTGTGATGATGATGATGAAGATGATGTCTGTAGGTGTCAGGATGTGTGATGATGATGATGATGATGATGATGATGTCTGTAGGTGTCAGGATGTGTGATGATGATGATGAAGATGATGATGATGTCTGTAGGTGTCAGGATGTGTGATGATGATGATGAAGATGTCTGTAGGTGTCAGGATGTGTGATGATGATGATGAAGATGATGTCTGTAGGTGTCAGGATGTGTGATGATGATGATGTCTGTAGGTGTCAGGATGTGTGATGATGATGATGTCTGTAGGTGTCAGGATGTGTGATGATGATGATGAAGATGATGTCTGTAGGTGTCAGGATGTGTGATGATGATGATGTCTGTAGGTGTCAGGATGTGTGATGATGATGATGTCTGTAGGTGTCAGGATGTGTGATGATGAAGATGCTGATGGTGTCTGTAGGTGTCAGGATGTGTGATGATGAAGATGCTGATGGTGTCTGTAGGTGTCAGGATGTGTGATGATGAAGATGAAGATGATGTCTGTAGGTGTCAGGATGTGTGATGATGATGATGTCTGTAGGTGTCAGGATGTGTGATGATGATGATGTCTGTAGGTGTCAGGATGTGTGATGATGATGATGAAGATGATGTCTGTAGGTGTCAGGATGCTGTGTGAGCTGCTGTTGTCCTCGATCTGGTTCCTGATCGTCATCTTCTGGCTGGAGACCATCAGTGTTTGGCTCTTCCTGTGTCTCTACTATCAGGACCGGGTTTTCTATCACTGGGGTTCAGGGTGAGTCCAGTGCTCACTCATCTATTAATTATATTTAATCATTTAAAATTAAAAATTTAAATAATAACTATAATTTTATTATTATTACTAATCATTTATATTCATATTAGTTGGCTTCATAAAAACACAGTAGTGTGAACGTGATGCAGACTGAGACACTATCACAGTTTTTCACAATATTTTACTTTGTTCAGTTACGCTGTAAAATCAAGTGTGAGCCAGTGTTCTTCTGATCTCCCGTCTGTGAGGAGGACAGTCACAATTCAACACAAAGATGTCTTTAATATCTTATCTGTGGTGCTCTTGTGAAAGCATGTCTTGTTTTGTGTGCAGTGAGTCTGCGGGTGACCCCGATCAGTTCCTCTATGTGTTGAGCAGGTGAGCTTTAGTTCTGCTTTTGATACTGAAAGATAAAGAAAACCTTCCTTTACTGCAAACCCTGCTCATCTTCTCCTACAGAATTGACCTTTCTGCGCACATGCAGACCTGAGGAAGTGATGTCATCGCACGAGAGCCAGGTCACATGAGGGGACACGAGGGGGGTCAGAGGTCAGCA
The DNA here is from genome assembly GCF_963082965.1 of Carassius carassius. Taxonomy (NCBI): domain Eukaryota; kingdom Metazoa; phylum Chordata; class Actinopteri; order Cypriniformes; family Cyprinidae; genus Carassius; species Carassius carassius. Next base: position 66,637 of record NW_026775193.1, read on the forward strand.
GATGCCCGTGACATCAGAGAGTGATGGTTCTGCAGGCGGATGGAGTCGAGGGATTCAGCAGAAACACACTGAACATGAGCAGTGTGCCGCAGGAACATCAGACGCTTTAGGTTTCTTCACACGATCAGTGACAAACCCTTACCTGACTGAGTTTAACCAGCTCATCTCTTTAACTAGCTGAGGCTTCATAAACATTAACATCTCCGGATGAATGATTATCTAACTACTGTTCTGTCTATTTTTGTACCAGTTTATCTTTTTTACCTAATAAAAATAAATCTGTTTTAAATAGAGTTTTCTGAGGTTTCTTTTTTACACTGAACAAAAACAAGCACAAATCTCTTTTCATTGCACGTTACAAGTGTGTTCACATTAGTTAATGCACAAAATATCATGAGTTACGAAGCATTTATAAATCTGGTTTGTTGTTAAATCACGTGTGGTCACGTTTGTTTTTAATGTTTAACATTTTCTTCTTTACTGTATGAAATAACACCATGGAATCACAATTAACGAATAAAGCAAACAGAATGCATTATATGTCACCTAAAAACAAGAATGCATCAGTTTTTAATGATCTTACATTACTAAAATAAACAATTCTGTTCATATAACTGCTCTACATCAATTAACACTGATGTACTGTATTCCTCAAAATCAATAAAAACAGTCGAATGCAAACATGTTAAATAACACAAATACCCTTTATGTGTCTAATTCCATTTTATTAACCATTAGCGGCTGACCTTCTATGACCCGATTCAACTATACTAATGAGTTTTTTTTTTTTTTTTGATAAATATAACATTTGTTTCTCTGTTGTTGTTGTTTCTAAGAAACAGGAAAAGTAGCGTAACGCATTACTTTCCATAAAACGTAACATAATTAGTTACTTTTTAGTATTAACGCGATATTGTAACGCATTAGTTTTAAAAGTATCTTCCCCAACACTGTAAACTATCACATAAACTTATAAATGCATGAACACGTAAACAAAGTTTAATGCAGGCGCCGCTCGGGGCAGCCGCTCCTCCGCGCGGGGTCCTTCAGCAGACGGTGCAGAAGTCGCACACACACACACACACACACACACACACAGAGAAGCGCGCGCTGCTGTTGTTCCTGTTGATAAACCGGTTTAAACTCTTTATTTGAGTGTTTCGTCGCTGTTTATTAGTGATTTTAGGGTTTTCTCCAGCATGGCTCCCACTGTACAGACACAAGCGCAGCGGGAGGATGGACACCGGTGAGAGACACACACACACACACACACACAACCCCTGATCACGCTCAATGCTCTGCTGGGTTTCATTAGAGACATCGCAGCTGTCTCATGTAGATCTCCTCATGTGTCAAGGAGTGTGTGACCTTTGTTTTGTGTTTCCTGCAGGAGTTCAGCTCACAGAAGTGTCCAAGAGAGGTACTGATGATGATGATGATGATGATGTGTCACCTGTCCTATCCTCCCTACATAGTGCTCTTCATTAGTGTTCTTCAGTACTGTGTAGTGTGCTTTGTTTGAGTGACCTGCATATCAACCTCTGACTCAGCCAATCACGTGAGAGAGGGGGCGGGGCTGACAGAGGGAAACCTGTTTGGAAACGGAGGTGTGTTTAACCTCTTGTGTGCTGCAGGTCTGGTGTCGTGTGCAGAGTGAAGTATGGCAACAGTCTTCCGGATATCCCCTTCGATCCCAAGTTCATCACGTATCCGTTCGACCAGCACAGGTATGGCTCGGCTCGCCTCGCAGGGGCTGCTGGGATATATACGTCACGCTTACCGTGTGCTGTGTGTCACAGGTTTGTGCAGTATAAAGCCACATCACTGGAGAAACAGCACAAGCACGAGCTGCTCACCGAACCAGATCTGGGCGTCACCATCGACCTCATCAACCCTGACACATACCGCATCGACCCCAGCAGTGAGTCACACACACACACTCACACAGTAGATAAAGCACGGTGGGAATAAAGGTGCCTTGGTTTGTGTGTTTCAGTTCTGTTGGATTCTGCTGATGAGAAGCTGCTGGAGGAGGAGATTCAGGCTCCGTCGAGCTCAAAGAGGTGCGAGAGAATCACTTCAGCACAGGAGCTCGTTCTCCTGTGACCTCTGACCCCCAGCACTGACTCTGACGAGTGTGTGTGTGTGTTCAGGTCCCAGCAGCACGCGAAGGTGGTGCCGTGGATGAGGAAGACGGAGTACATCTCCACCGAGTTCAACAGATACGGCGTCTCCAACGAGAAGGTGGAAGTCAAGTGAGTGAGACACCGCCAGTCTGTCTGACATCTCAGTGTGACGCTCTGATCATCATGTGACCCCCGTGTGTGTGTGTGTGTGTGTGTGCAGGATCGGTGTGTCCGTGAAGCAGCAGTTCACAGAGGAGGAGATCTACAAAGACCGAGACAGTCAGATCGCAGCCATCGAGAAGACGTTTGAAGACGCACAGAAATCTGTGAGTGGACAGAGATCACACACACACACACACACACGTGACGTCAGCTCTGGTCTGATGTGTTTCTGATTCATTCTTCTTCCAGATTGCCCAGCATTACAGCAAACCCAGAGTCACACCGGTGGAGGTTCTGCCCGTCTTCCCAGACTTTAAGGTCTCAGACACACAGACAGACACACACACACACACACACTCAGTGCTCACATCTGTCTCTCTCTCTCACAGATGTGGATTAATCCGTGTGCTCAAGTCATCTTTGACTCTGATCCGGCACCTAAAGATGTTTCTGCACCAGCGGGGGTGGACATGATGTCACAGGCCATGATCAGGTGTGTGTGTGAACCCTGAGAAACCAGCGCTGCACCAGAGTCCTGATGCCAGCTGACCTGATGTGTGTGTGTGTGTGTTCAGGGGTATGATGGACGAGGAGGGGAATCAGTTTGTGGCGTACTTCCTGCCTAACGAGGACACGATGCGCAAACGCAAGAGAGACGTGGAGGAGGATCTGGACTACATGCCTGATGAACTGTGAGACTCTTTCATCAAACACATTCATCAGAGAAGAGTGTTTTAACTATAATGGCATCTTGATGTGTGTGTGTGTGTGTGCAGGTATGATTATAAGATCGCTCGCGAGTACAACTGGAACGTGAAGAACAAGGCCAGTAAAGGATACGAGGAGAACTACTTCTTCATCTTCAGAGACGGAGACGGAGTTTATTATAATGAGCTGGAGACCAGGTATCTGTCAATCACACAGACGGCTCCGCCCACTCCAGCTCTGAGTGTGTTACTGACCGTGTGTGTGTGTGTGTGTGTTAGGGTGCGTCTGAGCAAGCGGCGAGCGAAGGTCGGTGCTCAGTCGTCTACGAACGCTGTGCTGGTGTGTAAACACAGAGACATGAACGAGAAGGAGCTGGAGGCTCAGGTCAGTTCACATCACAATCATCTGATCCCTTTAGAAACGGCGGATTGAGTTCGTCTGCACAGAAGATGTGTTCACTGCTCTGTGTGTGTTTGATGAACAGGAGGCTCGCAAGGCTCAGCTGGAGAATCACGAGCCTGAGGATGAAGAAGAGGAGCTGGACCTGATGAAAGACCTGCAGGACTCCGGTAACACACACACACACACACCTTTATCATACACCTGTGTGTGTTTAGTACAGAGTATATCACTATAGTTAACACATTGTAATTATTTGTACAGTTCCAGTGATTGTTATTACGGTTATGAAGGAGTGTTTAGTGCGTGATGTTATTTGTGGTTTATGGGGAACCTTCCTTCGATGTGAATGTAACAGTTCTTCTGTGTTCAGGTGAGGAGCGTGAGAAACCCAGCGACTCTGATAACTCTGAGAGCGAGTCTGAGCATGAGGAAGAGGAGCGTCCTGCTGATGAAGACGAGGAGGAGGAGGACGAGGTCAAGCGGCGCGAGAGGAAGAGCAGCGGCAGCGAGAGCGGAGAGGACCGGCAGGCGCGGGACGAGGAGGAGATCTTCGGCAGTGATGATGATAGTGAGGATGAGGAGGGTGAGCGAGCGAGGAGTAACAGCAGCAGTGTTCAGCACAGCGGCAGCGAGAGAGCGTCCGACTCCAGCGACGACAGCGACAGCCAATGAGACGGCCACACCTCACGCTTGGCCCCGCCCACCAGCAGCTGCTGCACTCATGCTGTTTCCTGTTCCTGTTCAGCTTCTGAACTCAACTCTGTCCCTCTCTGTTGGGTCTCTGATATGAAAACACATTCTGCTTGACCTGGACATGTGAGATTGATTCTGGCTGTGTGTGTTTGTGTGTGTCTCTGTGTGTGTTTGTGTGTGTGTGTGTGTGTGTGTGTCCTGCTGCTGTAGTTTGACTCCGTTTTCATTTGCTGTTAGGTGTTCCTGTTTAATTTCTCTGCTTTTTCATCATGGACTGAGTGAATCTCTCATTAGTGAACACCTTTATTTGGTCGTTTTTCCTCATTACAGTGTAAACATTGTAAATAAACAATGATTTTGTTTGTATTCTAGAAGTGAATGTGATTCTCTAGAGCTGAAGTGACGTCACACATGCACTACAAATCACCAGACACACTGAGATTCAGACGTGATTTATGTGATGTTGATTCACAAACACATGATTTACAGAAAACCAGTTTCTCCAGGCTTACAAATGAAATAAGAGCAAGAATTATGCTGAGATATTTAAAACAAAATAAGTTCCCAGTTCTTAACGTCACTTCTGAGTGATTTCATGATGCTGTTCATAGATTTAGCGAAAAAATGCCAATTTCTCCTTCAGCCATTCTTCAGTCAGGTCGTCCGCATTACGAACCTCAAAAATCTACAGAGAGAGAGAAAAGATGAATTGCTTTTATGAAACCATGTCAACAGCAAAAACACTTTTGAACATTCTGAAACAATTAGTAAAAAACATCCAACTAAACAGTCCACGACCGATGCATTAATACTGTTTTTGTGTTACTGATTTGAGATCATTATTAGAGACCAGATCGCTCTGAACGAACATTCCATTTATGTTACTTTGTAACATTTGCCCATAACTTCAATAGAATGTTAGCGGCTAACACAGGATTCAGTTGATGGGCTTCTTCATATGCAGCTCATCTGCTCCAGTTATAACTCTTGTATAATTAGCCATTTGACCGTTAACATCAGAGAGGAGGCAGTGGTCAGTGCTTGACCTTGGTGAGGTCCGCAGACTGCACCAGCTGGTTCTTGCTGCCGGCGTACATCATCTGCTGCTCCGGTTTACAGCCTGAGAGACATCAGAAGCGGTTTCAGTGTGGATCAAGTCTGAACGCCTGTGAACGCTGAGCTGCAGCCGTCTGTACTCACCCACAGGACTAGAGAAGATGAAGCAGAGCGGATACGACACACGTCCATCACCGTGGGTCAGTTTATAACTGTACACGATATACGTGCATCTGAGTCAAAGAACACACACTCACACTGATACTGCTACAGACTCTGACTGCACATTAGTTTTTATTTTCAGCTTTAGTCTTAATAATTAGTTGTGTGTGTTTTGTCATTTTTATTGTCTGTATAGTTTTTATACATTTATGTTTTAGGTTTAGTTTTTTTAGTACTTCAAGTTCAACTAAAAAATTAGAAAATGCTGCCTTTCTGGTTTAATTTGAATTTTAGTTGCATTTTAGTAATTTTGTTTCAAAACAAGTTTAATTATATGTTCATTTTTATTCCCGGTTTAGTTTTACTTATTTTTGTAATTCAAGTTTATTAACTAAATAAAAGGTTTGCCTCGACTGCATCAAGCTGAAATATATATATTTTTATTTAATGTTTACTTTATTGCAAGTAGTTTGTTTTAGTTGTAGTAAAATGTTTGTGTTTTTGTCCTTTTATTAGCTTCTTTTTTAAATGTGTCCATATATTTTTAGTTCAGTTTTAGATGTAGTTATTTTAGCACTTAAAAATAAACTAAATGGAAATGAGCTGAAATTAATCAAAACAGGGCCACGTATACTTAAAAATAAAATAAATTAAAGTTTTGCAAACGAAAATTAAAAATATTTAATAATAAATGAAATAAATGTGCTTTTTGCAAACAAAATTCTTAATTTTTGTTTGCAAAACCTTTTTTCTTTTGCAATACTTGCTTCTTATTGCACAAATGTCTTTAGCAGAAGTATATGTGGCCCTATTCTGACTCCATAGAAATCAAATAATTTCAGTTCGTGTTTTGATAATGTTTAGTTAACAAAAATCTTTTTTTTTTTATGGTTTAATTTTTAGTTCAAGGCATCATCCGGTGATCAGATCAGTGTGATTAAGGATATCGAGGCTGACGCTCTGGAAGCTCTTCTCTGAGTTCATCCAGTGAGATGTTCTGAAACACACACACACACACACAGGTGAGATAACCCTTGACCTCCTGATCCTCAGAGCAGCACAAAGTTCACACTGACCTCGTATTCCTCCTCCAGCACCACCAGCTGCTTCTCCATATCGATCTTCACTGAGGAACACAAGAGCAGAATGAGCAGCTGTGGGATCTTCACACAGATCAAGCGTGCGTCAGACTCACTCAGAATGGCTGCGTTGTTGGTCTCCTTACGGAAGCGGAACTTCTTCAGCTTCTCCTGCAGACTGCCGTCCACCTCGCACACGACTAGAGAACTCGACTGAAGAAACAACACACAGATCTATAACTCAGCCTGACAGCTGCACCACACACTGATCCAGAGCTGAACTCAAATCAGACTGAGTTATGGCCATTAGAAGCGCCAGCTCGAGAGATCGAGGACAGGAAGTGTGTTCTGCTGTTCTGTAATGCTTCGCTTCCTCTTTTATTTAAAGTAAAGTCATAAAGCAGCTCTGGAAGTCGACACTCTGAGACTCAAACACGTTCTAGATGCAGTCAGATCTGACAGAAAGAGACGATCTTACCATCGTGCGGCTCTGAGCGTCCGGTTCCTCTGGGTTCCTCTGACAGGATGCTGAAGATTCGAGACGCTCCTGCAGACGTCAGACTCAAACACTGCCTTCTTCTGTCATGAGGAACCACAGATCACGCGTGTTTGCACTCTCTGACTTCATCTGCCGCTGAAGCCATGAGAAGAGATTTACACAGATTTGATCTGCAGTGTGTGCAGCTGAATACGTTGAGAACACTGTACACTATCACTGCATTTATAAACACAACTACTAATCTAGACCTTGAGTCACTTTTCCAGAATATAGCAACCATTTCTGGATCATCTTAAGCAGTTACAGGCTGACTCTGGTCAGTAATGTAGAGCACAGTGTAAAACAAACGACTCTATAGAAATGTCCTGAATTAAACTGGTAGAGCAGCTCTAGTGAATGAGAGAGATATTGATGGACTGAGCGAGTGTGGTAGAGCGAGGAGAGAGAGAGAAAGATTTGTTTTCCTTTTTAACATACATGCAAGGTTTTATATGTACAGGTGCTGGTCATATAATTAGACTAGCATCAAAAAGTTGATTTATTTCACTAATTCCACTACTATGGAAAATCCCAAATTCAGTATCTCAGAAAATAAGAATATAACTTAAGGCCAATCTAAGTATTGCCAGCACTCAGTACTTAGTTGCGGCTCCTTTTGTCTGAATGACAGCAGCAATGCGGCGTGGCATGGAGTCGATCAGTCTGTGGCACTGCTCAGGTGTTATAAGAGCCCAGGTTACTCTGATAGTGGCCTTCAGCTCTTCTGCATTCTTGGGTCTGGCATATTACATCTTCCTCTTCACAATACATCATAGACGCTGTGTGTTGTTCAAGAGTGGCTTGACAGAAGGAATGCGACAGCTGAAACGTCTGTGTGTAGTGGTTCTTGAAGCACTGACTCCAGCTGCAGTCCACTCTTTGTGAATCTCCCCCACATTTTTGAATGGGTTTTGTTTCACAATCCTCTCCAGGGTGCGGTTATCTCTATTGCTTGTACACTTGTTTCTACCACATCTTTTCCTTCCCTTCGCCTCTCTATTAATGTGTTTGGACACAGAGCTCTGTGAACAGCCAGCCTCTTTTACAATGACCTTTTGTGTCTTGCCCTCCTTGTGCAAGGTGTCAATGGTCGTCTTTTGGACAACTGTCAAGTCAGCAGTCTTCCTCATGATTGTGTAGCCTACAGAACTAGACTGAGAGACCATTTAAAGGCTTTGCAGAGTCTAATTTTTCTGAGATACTGAATTTGGGATTTTCCTTCGTTGTCAGTTATAATCATCAAAATTAAAAGAAATAAACATTTGAAATATATCAGTATGTGTGTAATGAATTAATATATAATTTTGACTTTTGAAATGGAATTAGTGAAATAAACTTTTTGATGATATTCTAATTATATGACCAGAACCTGTATATATATATCTGTTCTAGATTAAATGTAAATGTAAAGAACAAATTAAACTGAATTGAGACAGAGTGTGTAAGAGAGAGAGAGAGAGAGAAAGTTACAAACACACACACAGAGAGAGAGAGAGAGAGAAAGATACACACACACACACACACACACAGAGAGAGAGAGAGAGACACACACACACAGAGAGAGAGAGAGAGAGAGAGAGAGAGAGAGAAAGATACACACACACACAGAGAGAGAGAGAGAGAGAGAGAGACACACACACAGAGAGAGAGAGAGAGAGAGAGAGAGAGAGAGAGAGAAAGATACACACACACAGAGAGAGAGAGAGAGAGAGAGAGAGAGAGAGAAAGATACACACACACACACACACAGAGAGAGAGAGAGAGAGACACACACACACAGAGAAGAGAGAGAGAGAGAGAGAGAGAGAAAGATACACACACACACACACACACACAGAGAGAGAGAGAGAAAGATACACACACACACACAGAGAGAGAGAGGAGAGAGAGAGAGAGATGAGAGAGAGAGAGAGAGAGAGACACACACACACAGAG
>NW_026775193.1:75697-85697 GCF_963082965.1 Carassius carassius
ATGAAGTGTGTTTTATTGAGTGTAATGATGAATCGGGTGTATTGTTATCGTTGTTCGGTGTGTGTGTGTGTGTGTGTGTTTGTTTCGCGTTCAGTCAGATTGCTGTTAGCATTAGCTTTAGCATCAGGCCTGTTAGCCGCGCTTCAGTGTTCCGTGTTTATTACATTTCTGCACTAATTACATATCAGTACACATTCAATCAAAAGCTCTGTAGCTCGTTCAGACATTTCCATCACTATCTGTGTGTGTTTGATCCGGTCTGGCTTTAACAGCGATATATATATGTGTGTGTGTGTGTGTGTGTGTGTGTGTGTGTGTGCTAGCAGGGCTATCGATACACCGCAGTCTCATTCCACATTTACATTTCATCCGATATGTAATCGATGTAACCCTCCAGTTCTATGATTGTAATCTCTGATCTTCTGACTCTGTTCACACCTGATCAGTCTGATTCGGTTTACTCTTCTGTACTCGTGTTTACTCCTCATCTGTCTGACTCTACACCATCTGTCTTCTGACTGTGGGATATTTATTCATCTTTCTCATTTACACTTCATTGCAGTGATTTTACCCTCATCTGACTGTATTTACTCTGATTTTACACCTCTATGTGAATTCACTCTTCTGGCTGTAATTCCTCGTCTCATTTTAACATTAATTCTGATTTTACGCTTCTCCTGTGATTGAGTTTTTTCACCATATATGATTGAATTAACTTCTTTTTCGCTGGTTTTACACCTCATTCTGTGTGATTTTTACTCCCTTATCTGACTGTATTTACTCATTTCTTTCTAATTTACTTTGCATTTACAGCGAATCTGTTTGACCTCACTTCATCGGTCCTCTACCTGTGTTACTAATTGTTTCTGCTTCAGCTGCTGTGGTCTGCAGGACTGTGGGAATCTGAGACAGAAAGATGTCTGAATGAGTGTTTGTGTGCTTTGTTTAACATGCGTGTGCTCTGTGTGCAGCTCCTGGCATCCGTGTGTGTGTGAAGATGCTCTAGACACGTCTGCATCTGCCTGTGACCTTTGACCCCTGACCCCTGACCTGAACACTGACCCGTGCCTGGCCGGAGTCCACCACGCTCCAGAACCATGTGAGGGCTTTTCAGTGCCTCTCTGAGCACCGCCTGTAACCCCACCCTAGTGTATACAAGCCCCACCCCTCATTCTAGCCCCGCCCCTGCCCCTGCCCCTGAAGACACTGGCCATGATGTTCCGGGACCAGGTGGGGATCCTGACGGACTGGTTTAAGGGCTGGAACGAGTGTGAGCAGACGGTGGCGCTGCTGTCGCTGCTGAAGCGTGTCTCTCGGACGCAGGCCCGCTTCCTGCACATCTGTCTGGACCACTGGCTGGCCGACTGCACTGAGATACACATACTGGAGGCAGAGGCCAACAACGCAGGTGAAACCAGCAGAACCACGCATGAGCACTGCTGTGTTACTGATCTTGATCTAGTACAGACTGATGTGATTATGATTCCTGTTCTGCCTGTGACACAGCAGGGCATCTTTAACTAATTAACAAATCTCTCAATTCACTGTACCATAAGTTAAGGCCTTGAATCAGACATGGCATTAAATGTTGCATGCACTGCAAAAAATGAATGTCTAACTCTTGCTGCTGCATTTTGGACTAGCTGTACAGAACAACCACCCAATAAAGCATTACAATAATCTAACCTTGAGGTCATAAAAGCATGGATTAACATTCCTGCATTTGACATTGAGAGCATAGGCCGTAATTTAGATATATTTTTGAGATGGAAAAATGCAGTTTTACAAATGCTAGAAACGTGGCTTTCTAAGGAAAGATTGCGATCAAATAGCACACCTAGGTTCCTAACTGATGACGAAGAATTGACAGAGCAACCATCAAGTCTTAGACAGTGTTCTAGGTTATTACAAGCAGAGTTTTTAGGTCCTATAATTAACACCTCTGTTTTTTCAGAATTTAGCAGTAAGAAATCACTCGTCATCCAGTTTTTTATATCGACTATGCAATCCATTAGTTTTTCAAATTGGTGTGTTTCACCGGGCTGCGAAGAAATATAGAGCTGAGTATCATCAGCATAACAGTGAAAGCTAACACCATGTTTCCTGATGATATCTCCCAAGGGTAACATGTAAAGCGTGAGGAGTAGCGGCCCTAGTACTGAGCCTTGAGGTACTCCATACTGCACTTGTGATCGATATGATACATCTTCATTCACTGCTACGAACTGATGGCGGTCATATAAGTATGATTTAAACCATGCTAATGCACTTCCACTGATGCCAACAAAGTGTTCAAGTCTATGCAAAAGAATGTTGTGGTCAATTGTGTCAAACGCAGCACTAAGATCCAATAAAACTAATAGAGAGATACACCCACGATCAGATGATAAGAGCAGATCATTTGTAACTCTAAGAAGAGCAGTCTCAGTACTATGATACGGTCTAAATCCTGACTGGAAATCCTCACATATACCATTTTTCTCTAAGAAGGAATATAATTGTGAGGATACCACCTTTTCTAGTATCTTGGACAGAAAAGGGAGATTCGAGATTGGTCTATAATTAACTAGTTCTTTGGGGTCAAATTGTGGTTTTTTGATGAGAGGCTTAATAACAGCCAGTTTGAAGGTTGAAACGGATCTCTCTGGTGTCTCTGTCCAGCTGTGGTCAGTCAGTGGCAGCAGGAGCCCAAGGAGAAGGCCGTGTCGCTGCTGCTATCCCATCTGCCCCTGCTGCAGCCGCGCAACAGTGAAGCCAAGTGCGAGTACATGAAGCTGTTGCAGATGGTCCTGAGCCACACCATCGAGAGCAGTCTGTTCGTGGAGGAGAGTCGCCAGCTGCTGTCCTACGCCCTCATCCACCCGGCCACCACCCTCGATGACCGCAACTCTCTGGCCCTGTGGCTCAATCACCTGGAGGAGCACCTGTCCTCACGGCCGCCTCCGCCCGGCCCGTACCACCGTCACGCCCGGCAGGGCTCCGACGAGTGGCCCTGCTCCGCCGAGGCTCTGGAGCCGGCGTACGGCTGGCAGGAGAAGCTGTCGTCCAGCTGCAGTTCACCGGCCGGACAGAACGGACACATGGCTTTCCCAGGAACGGGCGGAGTGACCTCACCGGTCAACAGCAGCACAGGTAACGAGCGCCAGCCGTCCGTCTGAGGTCTGTCTGACACTGATGTGTGTGAAAGCTTACTAAAACTAAAATTAGCTCACCATTTGGAATGTTTTTCCTTAGAATTTTGATAGAAAAACTTTAACTTCTGAAAAGAATTGAGAGATGTAAACTCGAAAAATTAAAAAAAAATTGTAATGATATTCGCAACTTTTATCACAAAATAGTGTTTTTTTTCACTCAGAATTGCAAGATACAAACTTGAGATATAAACTCTTACTTCTAAGTCTGAAATAAACACTGAATTGCAATTAAAAAAATAAAAACATGCTTGTTTCCATCAAAAAAAATGAAAAAAAGCAAAATGTAAACTCTTAATTCTGAGGGAAAGAAGTCAGATATAAACTTTCAATTGTGATATTAATAAGTCAATCATATTTCTGCGGCTAAAATAAGAAATATAAAAAATGTAATGCATAAGTTCATCTACATCTTATGAAACTGAATATTTTATATGCTAACTGAATATATATATATATATATATAAGGCAAAACATCAGTGTCCATCCATTTGGATTACACAGTTAATCAAATTAATGAACTTAATATGATCTGTTCGGTCGTACATGAATGGGATTTGTGTAATACTACTAACAAACTGAATGTGTTTTAGATACACATTAACCATGTTTATATATTTATCATCAAGCCAATCTTTTAATACGTTGGCAGATTTTAACAAATAGATTCTTGTTTGGTCTACAGCTAGACACATTAAACCTTGTTAGACTGCGAATGTGCATAACTTATTCATAATCAGAGTAATGCACATGTAAACATGCATGTTTAGGATGCATATCAACAAAGCTTTCCGAAATCTGATTGCATTGGTAAAAAATGTAAACATGCACAAACGGACCAAAATGCACATGGGACTTCTCAAACCTGCAGCGGTCAGTGTGTAGGTCAGATGTAAGATATCAGATGCTGATCTGTAATAATCGCTCCGCAGGACTGTCTGGTCAGGTGCAGCCGAGCCCACTCAAGCCCTCCATGTCACTCACACCCGCCAATCAGCCGGCCTGCAGCTCTGATTGGCTGAGCCAGGAGGAGGGGGGCGGGTGTCAGGGCGTGTCCGCAGCAGAACACGCCCCTCTGTCGCCGCAGAGCAGTGTGGCATCTTCAGGCAGCGAGCAGACGGAGGAGCAGAGCAACACACGCAACACTTTCCAGGAGGACGGCAGCGGGATGAGAGGTGACCCCCCCCCCACTCACACACACACACACACAGAGACACACACACACACCTAACAGAAAGCTCAGGGGCGATTTCTGAATCACTTCACCTTCTCTGTGTGTGTGTGTGTGTGTCTCTGTGTCTCTCTGTGTCTCTCTGTGTGTGTGTGTTTCTCCTGCAGATGTGCCGGCCTGGCTGAAGAGTCTCCGTCTGCATAAATACGCGTCGCTCTTTTCTCAGATGACGTATGAAGAAATGATGATCCTCACAGAGCAGCACCTGGAGTCGCAGGTGAGCTCCGCCCCTATCAGCTCATGTGATCTCAAAGCCCCGCCCACGACTTCTACATTGGTGAAGCTGTTGAATTAAGAGATTCTTTGAAATTACAAATGAGCCACGCCAGAAAAACGAATGCAAATTCCTGATATTACTTATAATAATTCCTGATGTCACTCAAAAAGAGTCCATTAATTAAACGGTTAATTAAGATTATGAATTTCACTGCTTCTTACCAGAAATAAGTTAAATAAACCTGGGTGGCATGATGTTGGTTAGTTAGTTAGTTATTTAGTTAGTTGTGGTGTGTGTTTGTTTCAGAACGTGACGAAGGGAGCTCGACACAAGATCGCTCTGAGCATCCAGAAGCTGAGAGAGCGACAGAGCGTCCTCAAGTCTCTAGAAAAGGTGAACAATGGATCTGAATCTGCGCTTGTTTTGATTCGTCTTCAACCGTCCTCTTATCGTAGATTGTGTTGTTGATTCCAGGATATTCTGGAAGGCGGGAACGTTCGGAATGCTTTACAAGAGCTTCAGCAGATCATCATCACGCCAATCAAAGTCTATGCCCCGCCCACTGCTGCCCAGAAGGAGGTGGAGCCTGTCGATAAAGCAGCCAGTCCCGGTGAAGAGAAGGGCGGCGAGGGCTTCCAGACCCACAATCCTCCAGCGTGTGACGGAGAGTCAGCGTCTGCACCCGTCGGTGACGGAGACATCGCAGGACAGTTCACACGTGTGATGGGGAAAGGTTTATTCACATTTTAATTTATTTCAAATAACGAGCATTATTTTTTTAATGGTTGTAGTTAAGTATAAAACCAGCTGCTGTGTGTGTTTGTGTCCAGTGTGTACACAGCTGCTGGTGTCCAGACCGGACGAGGAGAACATCAGCTGTTACCTGCAGCTCATAGAGAAGTGTGTGACACACGAGGTGAGGCCTGCTCCATCACTGATGCTGCTGTGCTCCAGCATGACTCTCATGAGTGTGTGTGTGTGTGTGTGTCAGGCGTTTACAGAGACGCAGAAGAAGCGGCTGTTGTCATGGAAACAGCAGGTGCTGAAGTTGCTCCGCCTCTTCCCGCGGAAGACCGTGATTGACAGCGGTGTGTACCGGCGAGGGTGAGTGTGTAGCGATGGCGTGTGTGTGTGTGTGTGTGCGCCGCTCGTCCTCACCGGTGACCCCCGTGTGTGTGTGTGTGTGCAGCTGGCAGCAGTACGGGTCGAACTCTCTGCCCACAGCTGGATCTGTGAGCGCAGGCTTGAGCCGCCGGGGACAGAGGCCCTTCCAGATGCCCCCCCGAGGAGCTCCTCCAGGCGGACGCATGAGTCTGATGAGCGCTGGGGGTCTGACCGGAGCATCACCCCGACACTCGCTCACTAACCCCCCCACCGTCAGCACACAGGGTCGACAGGTCAGACACATCAGCGCTCTACACACTTCTCTGTTTGGAATGGAGCGGTTTATTGAAACTTTACACAAAATATTGCACGTGTGTTTTTTATTGAGTTTCATATACAGTCTTGACTAGTGAGAATATGGAGGAGAAAACGTCTCAGTTGTTGACTCCGACTGAGCAAAAATATGAATTTGCTGCAGATGCTGATCTTTACATGATGGGATTCTGCTGCTTGTGATGTAAATCAGTGAGATGTTTCTAACAGTAGAGCAGATACTGATATAAACTGATGTAGATATCACTCTATATCTCCAGTGATGAGATGAGATGTAAATGATCCGCACATATAACACAGTGATGGAGAGCTGAAGAAATCAAGGCTCCTCAGAAGATGTGAGATGTTCTGGAGGCTTGTGAAGATCATTCCTCCGCTGAGGAACAGTGAAAGTAAAGCTTCTGGAAACAAACGCTCCTCAAAAGATCCTGAGGATCAGATTTGAGACTCTAAAACATGATTGATGGAGAATCAAGTAAAGCTGAGCTGCTTCAGTCCAGGAAGAGTTCATCTGGAGATATTACTGACCTTATTCTGACCTTTACTTGATCACAATCAGGAAACATCTGACACGAGGAGCTGGACGCTTGTACAGTTACACTGAAAGAGCTCTGACTGATAAAACACTATGAACTCTCCTCAGAGACAGAAGCTGGTTCTGAAGCAGCTGACAGTGACAGACGGTTGGTGTGATCATGTGTTTCAGAATCTGTGGTTTGGGAATCCTGGAGGCAGTAACAGCATGCCGAGCCAGAGCAGAAGTTCAGTGCAGAGAACTCATTCACTTCCTGTTCACACATCTCCTCAGACCATGCTCCTGTTCCAGCAACAAGGTACTAACCCCGATCCTCCGACGCTGTTGTCTGCTTACACTACTGACTTGACAAGGACAAAGTCCGTCTTGATGTGAATGTTTATGGTATGCATACAGACAAACACATTTTTTAAAACTATAGAAGAAATATGAAAATTTCCTGATACACACTGAAATAATTTCATCCAGTTTTATAATAAAAACCATCAAACAGAATAGCGGTATGAATAACGTTAACAATGACTGCCAGATTGTAACTGAACCAAGTAGGTTGTGTGACTTACAACATGATCCAACATTTTACTATATATAAACGTTTTTTAAAATGATAAACCTCACATTTCAGCCTTTAAAACTTAACAATAATGCAATGTTGATTGATCATTGTTTCCAGAATGCCAAGTTCCGGGGACTGATCTGGAGATCAATCCAACGCTGGAGTCTCTGTGCCTCAGCATGACAGAGCACGCCTTAGGAGGTATGACCAATCAGAGCTCGCCATCATCCCACGCCACCCAATCACAGCACGCCGTCATCCCGCGCCACCCAATCACAGCACGCCGTCATCCCGCGCCACCCAATCACAGCACGCCGTCATCCCACGCCATCCAATCACAACACGCCGTCATCCCACGCCATCCAATCACAACACGCCGTCATCCCACGCCATCCAATCACAACATGCCGTCATCCCACGCCATCCAATCACAACACGCCGTCATCCCGCTCCACCCAATCACACCATGCCGTCATCCCGCTCCACCCAATCACACCATGCCGTCATCCCGCTCCACCAATCACAGCACACGTCATCCCGCTCCACCAATCACAGCAGGCCGTCATCCCGCTCCACCCAATCACAGCACGCCGTCATCCCGCGCCACCCAATCACAGCACGCCGTCATCCCGCTCCACCAATCACAGCAGGCCGTCATCCCGCTCCACCCAATCACAGCACGCCGTCATCCCGCGCAACCCAATCACAGCACGCCGTCATCCCGCGCCACCCAATCACAGCACGCCGTCATTCCGCACCACCCAATCACAGCACGCCGTCATCCCGCTCCACCCAATCACAGCACGCCGTCATCCCGCTCCACCAATCACAGCAGGCCGTCATCCCGCTCCACCCAATCACAGCACGCCGTCATCCCGCTCCACCCAATCACAGCATGCCGTCATCCCGCTCCACCAATCACAGCACGCCGTCATCCCGCGCCACCCAATCACAGCACGCCGTCATCCCGCTCCACCCAATCACAGCACGCCGTCATCCCGCTCCACCAATCACAGCAGGCCGTCATCCCGCTCCACCCAATCACAGCACGCCGTCATCCCGCGCCACCCAATCACAGCACGCCGTCATCCCGCGCCACCCAATCACAACACGCCGTCATCCCACGCCATCCAATCACAACACGCCGTCATCACGCTCCACCCAATCACACCATGCCGTCATCCCGCTCCACCCAATCACAGCACACGTCATCCCGCTCCACCAATCACAGCACGCCGTCATCCCGCTCCACCCAATCTCACCATCATCCCGCGCCACCCAATCACAGCACGCCATCATCCCGCTCCACCCAATCACAGCACACCATCATCCCGCTCCACCCAATCTCACGTCATCCCACGCCATCCAATCACAGCACGCCGTGATCCCACGCCATCCAATCACAGCACGCCGTCATCCCACGCCATCCAATCACAACACGCCGTCATCCCACGCCATCCAATCACAACACGCCGTCATCACGCTCCACCCAATCACACCATGCCGTCATCCCGCTCCACCCAATCACAGCACACGTCATCCCGCTCCACCAATCACAGCAGGCCGTCATCCCGCTCCACCCAATCACAGCACGCCGTCATCCCGCGCCACCCAATCACAGCACGCCGTCATCCCGCTCCACCAATCACAGCAGGCCGTCATCCCGCTCCACCCAATCACAGCACGCCGTCATCCCGCGCCACCCAATCACAGCACGCCGTCATCCCGCGCCACCCAATCACAGCACGCCGTCATCCCGCGCCACCCAATCACAGCACGCCGTCATCCCGCACCACCCAATCACAGCACGCCGTCATCCCGCGCCACCCAATCACAGCACGCCGTCATCCCGCGCCACCCAATCACAGCACGCCGTCATCCCGCGCCACCCAATCACAGCACGCCGTCATCCCGCACCACCCAATCACAGCACGCCGTCATCCCGCTCCACCCAATCACAACTCGCCGTCATCCCGCTCCACCCAATCACAGCAGGCCGTCATCCCGCTCCACCCAATCACAGCACGCCGTCATCCCGCTCCACCCAATCACAGCACGCCGTCATCCCGCGCCACCCAATCACAGCACGCCGTCATCCCGCGCCACCCAATCACAGCACGCCGTCATCCCGCGCCACCCAATCACAGCACGCCGTCATCCCGCACCACCCAATCACAGCACGCCGTCATCCCGCTCCACCCAATCACAACTCGCCGTCATCCCGCTCCACCCAATCACAGCAGGCCGTCATCCCGCTCCACCCAATCACAGCACGCCGTCATCCCGCTCCACCCAATCACAGCACGCCGTCATCCCGCTCCACCAATCACAGCAGGCCGTCATCCCGCTCCACCAATCACAGCAGGCCGTCATCCCGCTCCACCAATCACAGCACGCCGTCATCCCGCTCCACCCAATCACAGCACGCCGTCATCCCGCTCCACCAATCACAGCAGGCCGTCATCCCGCTCCACCCAATCACAGCAGGCCGTCATCCCGCTCCACCCAATCACAGCAGGCCGTCATCCCGCTCCACCCAATTACAGCACGCCGTCATCCCACGCCATCCTATCACAGCACGCCGTCATCCCTCGCCATCCAATCACAGCACGCCGTCATCCCGCTCCACCCAATCACAACACGCCGTCATCCCGCTCCACCCAATCACAGCACGCCGTCATCCCGCTCCACCCAATCACAGCACGCCGTCATCCCGCTCCACCCAATCACAGCAGGCCGTCATCCCGCTCCACCCAATCACAGCACGCCGTCATCCCGCTCCACCCAATCACAGCAGGCCGTCATCCCACGCCATCCAATCACAGCACGCCAT
>NW_026775193.1:95697-103197 GCF_963082965.1 Carassius carassius
AGAATCACAGTCGTGTACATGAGAGTAAATACTGAACATTTCACAGGTTTAGAAGAGACAGTAGATGTTTGATCTAATCAAAATATCAATTAAGAAAACATATAGAACATAAACGAAACATCTTCAGCTAGAGTTCACGTGTCCCAGCATGCTTTGCTCCTGGAGGCTCTGAGCAGGACTTTGCAGTTCGTTCTTCAGTTTCAAGAGCACAACATTTGGGATTCTGAAGGTGAAATCTCATCTAATGATAAAGCTCCTACACAACAAGACTGTGCTTCAGCAGTTCAGATGATGAAGATGATTGTCCTCTAAACATGTGAGCTTCTTCAGCACTTCTATCATCTAGCAGCTACACCTCATTCAGCGTTATCAGAAATAATCAAGATAGACCTTTAGAAACATCTCCATCGACACTCGACAGTCAGCTGTACTTCTGTCCATGTGTCCAAACGCTTCACTCGAGCGTCAACGAGTCAGAATATAGACCGTTCATTATCCACATTCATAAACATAAAGGTTCTCCATGGAACCTTTCCATTGGACAAAAGGAAAACGCTGCTGAAAAAGAACAAAAAACAACATGACGGAGTATTTACAGCGATGCCATGGAGGAACCATTTGGGGCTTCTTAAAGAACCTTTCAGTTCGGGTTTTCTTCCTTTTATAAAACCCAAAGAACTGGTTTCAAATGATCTTTAATGGTTTGATTGATTTTAAAGGTTTTTGGAACCATCAATGTCAATAAAACCATGTCAGAAGAGCTAATGGTTTGCTCTACAAATACTATTATAAACATCCAAACCATCAACTGTTAGCCATTAAAACCATTACACTCGGAAGAATTTGCATCCATGAAGATCCTTTAACAGTCGTGGAAACCTTCCATTGCACAAAAGGTTCTTTATAGTGGAAAAAGATTATTAAATGTAGAAAAGTGTTTCACTGAAAGGCTCTTTGGGGAGCCCAAAATGATCATTCTATGGTATCACTGCAAAGATAATAATAATAATAATAAAATATGGAACTTTATTTTTAAGAGTGTATCGACTGGTTTCCAGTAGTGTGTTTTGGGACAAATGTCAATGGGAAAAGATACTTTTAAAAGTTCTGCATTACTCCATGAAAATGTAAATAGTTGAATTACTTTGTTAATTGTCATTGAGGCAATGCATTACATCACTTTTGCGTTGCCTTATGTCATCTGTATTGGGCTTGCTTACTCGTTTTTTAAACAAAAAAAGTAATATTTTTTACACCAAAAGTGAACTATCTCCAGCCTGAAGGAACATCCTCCGTCTCTGATTTCTCTCAACAGATCTGTCATTCAAAACATGAGAAAACAAAGTATAGAGAAAGTAACTCTGGTATTTCATTGTAAATTCAGAAGTTATACCTTACTTCATTAGTGATTTGAAAAAAGTAATCTGATTACATAACTTGCATTGCTTGTAATGCATACCCCCAACACTGTGGGGTTCTATTTTTTATTTATTTTATCATTTTCAGCCGATTCTTTTACACTTTTTAACAGAACTGTTCACTCAAAGATTCTTTGGGGAACCAAAAATCGTCCGTTTATGGCATTGCTGCCAAGAGACCCATTTTGGAACCGTTCAGAAGTGCAGCGAAACTCTTTCTAGACGCTCTACAGGACCTGGAACTTCCAGGAGTTCTGGTCTTTGTAGTCCAGACAGTCCGCAGTGTTGAAGTTCAGCTTCCAGGACGCCGTCTGGTCTTTGTAGTCTAAGCAGTCGACGGCGCCGAAGCCCAGAGACGCGGCGGTGTAGCCCTGCGACGAGAACGAGGCGGGCGACTGGCTGAGGGCTCCGCTCATGGGGCTGAGAGCGCCCCCTGTGGCCGACAGCTGCGGGTGCATGGGGGACAGATACGAGCTGCAGTCCAGCCCGGTGAAGTAGGACGAGGAGGCGGCGTAGCTCTGCCCGTAGGCCGGGGCCTGGGTGTAGGTCATGGGGTAGGCGCTGGAGCGCTGCAGGCAGGGCGTGCTGGAGACCGACAGAGGGTCCTGGAGCGGAGAGATGGAGGCCGGGCTCCAGATGGACACGGTGGCACTGGTGGAGCTGGAGCTCGGGGTGATGGCTGTGCCGGGTGGAGGAGGAGGTGGAGGGCTGTAGGTGTTGGTGCTGGCGCTGGGCTCACTGACACTGGGCTCTCGGGCCGGAGAAGACTTCTTCTTCGGTGGTCTGGGTTTGGTCTGACCGCTGGTCTGTTGCTGCTGCTGTTGACGGCACTTTGCACGACGGTTCTTAAACCACACCTGCAAAGAGAAGTGAAGTTTAAATGAGTAAAAAGTGTTTACAAGGTGCTTTTCAGAAGAGAAATTAAAGTGTGCATTGATAGAAAAGTAACCATTCATTATAGAAAAAAAGCATAATAGAACAATAAAATAAATCAAAGAAAAGGTGATTTTTGTGAACAAGTGCCTATAGTGCTGCAAACATTGCTTTGAGTTTATACTTTCTTCAAGGTTGTAGTCTAACGTATTAACTAAAACTAAACCATTAAAAAAGAGAAATATATAAAAATAAATGTTACTTGAAATAAAATACAATCATTTAGTTTAAATTAATGTACTGAAATAAAACCTTAAATGAAAAAAATTATATAGACATATATACACAAACTAATAAAAATGACAAAAACATACAACAAAATTACTAAAGTTTAATTTAATATAATAGAAAAAAAATCTCTAATGAATACTTTCTTGAACTTTTTAGTTGGAATAATTGTAATAATCTGAACATTTTCCATTAATAGACGTTAGTTAGAGAAGCGCCATGTTTAGATTTAAATATATATTTAACATTTTAATCTTGAGAAGAATATTTTCCACTGTAGACCCGGGTAATTAATCATTGTCAGTGTTCTCTGCGGGACTCACCTGGACTCTGGACTCGGGCAGGTTGATCTTGAGAGCCACTTCCTCTCTCATGAAGATATCCGGGTACCGTGTCTTGGCGAACAGTGCCTCGAGGATGTCGAGCTGCGCGCGCGTGAACGTGGTTCTCTCGCGCCGCTGCTTCCGCGGAGTATCTGGTGAAGAACCACACGAACACAGTTAGTCTTTAGTGTGCATCTATCTATCTATCTATCTATCTATCTATCTATCTATCTATCTATCTATCTATCTATCTATCTATCTATCTATCTATCTATCTATCTATCTATCTATCTATCTATCTATCTATCTATCTATCTATCTATCTATCTATCTATCTGTCTGTCAAAAGTGTAATCGTTTAGTTGTTTTAGTGCACACTTGAAAGCATGGATTTATGGAAGGTCTGTGCATGAGATGTACATTCAACATTCTTGAATTCGTCTTATATGTCTGAGGATTATAATACAGGAATTTATTCTTTAAACGCGCGTTAATGAGCAGAAATCAGCAGCATTGATTATGAAATTCATTTGTGCTTATCATTACCTGGCTAATAAAACCCCTCAAACGAATATACTTTTACGAAATAAATCACCATCTGATTAGAAATGATATATTGTATGAATATTATTTATATTAGAATGATCGGAACTCGCATTTCAGAAAGAGCTGAAACAGTCGATGTGAATATTCGCCGGAGTTTATAGTTCATCTCATTTGTTGCATAACTTAAAATTCGATTTTTTTTTAACGAAAGAATTAATTCAATAGTCTAATGCTCACACACGGCTAATCTGCAAACGCGATGATCTTCTAGCTGAGCAACACACAAAAATATTTTTCTTGGCATTCTTAAATTTATAACCTAATGTTTATAAATCATGCTTTTAAGTCTTTTTAATTTTTTTTTATTTTTTTTTTTACATATATTAAAAGTGCGTTTTAAGAATGATTAATTGTGATATTAGTTTATATTTTTCTAAAGTCGTTGGTTAAACTGAAACATAAAATAATATTAATAGATAATAAAGATAAGCTGATCATCACCTTTGCGCGCAGTTTAAAGCGATAAATATTACACCTGGCATCGAAATTCTCATTAATAGGTTATAATGATGAAGCAGAAGATTGATGGATCAGAAATGAAACGGGGGTTCAGTCAGTACTCACTGGGGTAACCGACAGCGGAGTGCAGGAGGTCCATCCCGGTACCGGACAGAGTCAAGCCGTTCACCGAGTAATGAGGCTGTTTCATGTAGGACATCATGACTATAAACTCTCTCTCTCTCCTCTCTCTCTCTCTCCTCTCTCCTTCTGTCTATCTGTAACGGATCTTTAGTTTGGCGCTGACTGTCTGCAGACTCAGTCTCTCGGAGCTCCAGCGGGCATCAGTGGCGGGGTGCTCGGTGCTCGGTGCTCGGTGCGCGTCCGTCTCCGTGTGACAGAGAGATGAAGTGAGGAGGAAGCGGCGGCTAATTAGAGACGCACAAGACCTGAACAAACCCCTCCCTCCATCCCTCCATCCCTCCATCCCTCCACCCCTCCCTCGCTCTCAGATTCAAGAAGTTATACATGCATTTAAATGTAGTCGCTTTTATCCAAAGTCTCATTTAAAAGCGGAAAACAGCATTCTATATATATATCATATCACGAATATTCTGTGTCTGCATGAAGTATTTAAATTATTGCGCAGTTCATGTTCGAATAAATAACGCAATAAATCACGCAGAGCTCCTAAAGTTTTAAGAGTCTTTAAAAGGAATCATTTCAGAACCGTTCAATGATCAGTTTTTAGTGTAAAAAATATTAAAAGTGTGTTTTTACATCGATGCCATAAAACAATATTTTTGCCTCCCAGAACCTTTCATAATAATAAATAATCTAAAGAATCATTTTCCATCTGAAACGAAAAGATCCCATGCATGAGAGAAGTTCCTCATAGATGCCGTTCTGAAGAAGCATCGATGAAGAAACATTATTTTTTAAGAATACAAACAACAGGAAAATCAGAAGAGCCTTTTTTCCCCCGACTATAGCTAAAGTATTTTTTCCATGGATGTAAAGGGTTCTTTATGGAACCATAGCAAATAAAAAAGAGCTGTTCGTTATTTAACGATCATATTCGTTTTTGAATATTTATTTATTTCCGTCGGTGTCTAAAACCTTTCCATAAATGTAGAACGAGTTTAAGATTTGGACTCAGATTTGGCACAGAGATTCATTCAGCTATAAAGAGAAATAAAAGTCAAAATAAACCGGAAATGAGCGCGTACATCTCGAGAAACCTGTCTCGATAATATCTTCTATCGCACACACACACACACACACACACACACACACACACACACACACACACACACACACACGCACACACACAGATTACACGTCACAGCCGCAGAAAAACACTTTTCATGATTTGACATCGCTGCAGAATGCTGGAATAATCGGAGTCTGTGTGTGTGTTTGTGTGTGTCTGTGTGTGAGTGTGTGTGTGTGTGTGTGTTTGTGTGTGTGTGTGTGTGTGTGTGTGTGTGTGTGTCTGTGTGTGTGTGTGTGTGTGTGTGTGTGTGGAGGGGGTTCGTGCGTCCAAACGGGATTAAAGAAACAAAAGCACCCAGTGTTCCTCAAATCCCACAAATATCCAAGCTCTCTGTATTAAAACCACTGTTTGTTTTAATTCATCATCTGTGTCTTTTGTGATTTTGATATAGACCTTGAGTTCGATCACACAGTGCACGGACAAGATATTTCCTTAATGAATTTGTTTTGCGTTTATTAATTAAAAATAGGAATGTGTGTGGAAATCAGGAAAAAATTTGGAATTCATTTGAATTGCAATTGTTAATGAGCAATATTAATATGTAGGCTAAACTGTAATGGGAAATTATTGGGAATAGCCTAATTTAAATAAACTGGAAAAAAGGGCTATAGGGCTTCGCTTCTTTTGTAATTAAATTAATGAATGAAATAATTTATTGTTTTGTAGTGGTTTTACTTTCCACTATACTGTTAAAAGGAAAAAACATTAAAATATTGAGAATAATTTAAATCCATGTTTTTTTCGATATTGTAGGCTTTTTCCTCTTGGCTTGTGTTCCGTAATCGGTCTGTAATATATTAATATCTGTTTTATAGACTCTATGATGTGGTTTCCCCGTTGTCTGCAGCTGGACTGTGATATCTGTGCTGTATGACAGTAGATTTGTCTATGATTGTGAGGAAGGATGTAAATGAGCGCGTGTAAAGCGGATTCTGCGCTTGTTAATTGAATCGGATTTCTTCTAGTTTCAAATCCACAGAAACTCTATAAGGGGTTTATCAGCAGATATAAAGAGACACAGACAGTATAACAGCCTCTGTTCAGACCTTTCATATCTCTCATATCTGTTTCAGATGTTCACCTGCAGCGGCAGGCCGCGTCTCGAGCGCATCACCATCATCTTCATCTTCATCACATGCAGAATTGAGATTCAGGATTCTCATCGTGTCTGCTGGGAAGTTGGTGAGTCGAAACTTTTTATTTGGGGGGAAACATCCCGATACACGCACGCGCACGCACGCACGCACGCACGCGCTCACAGGCACCTGTTCACGACGACCGGCTTCCTACAGAATGAACTATATTTGATATTGAATATAGACTGTCTTGAATTATAATATTTCATTAATTGAGTGTTCACAGTGAGAAATCAACACTTTCAGAAAACCTTTTTTTTCTTTAATCTATATTTACCAATTTTACCTGGAAAGAAATTACATTTATGTACATATTTAAATATGTACTTACTGTTATTTACATATACTTATTTAAACATGTTTAGCAAATTAAAAGGACAAAAACAAATGGATTTCCTGACAAAATCTATTATTTTACTTTTATTTAAATAATAATAAATAAATAAGTAATTATTTTATTTTATCCATCACTCTGAATGACTATGGCTTGTTGTTTTGGAATTTTCCTTTTCTCCTGATGGTGTGGCACTTGGACCCAGAGCTGACTCAAATCAAGGACACAACCACCACATAAGAAGCTTACAGTATTTAATCTGCATGGCCTAAAAACACCACACACACACACACACACACACACACACACACACACACACACACACACACACACACACACACACACTCAACACATAATTCCACAGGTTTGTACTGAATTGAAGTCAGATTTGTATCCGTTGCTGTTGTTCATGTGGTTCTAGATGGTGTTTTTGTTGTTCTGATAAAGGTCTGGAGCTTCTGTATGATGACTCTGCAGTATAGTGTGAGTTAGGCGGTGAAACTGCAGTGACGTGTGTGAAAGCTCCTCTCGCGACTCGTATTGAGGTTTTGCAGTGCTGTGAACTCAGTCCTGGTGTTTCCTTAGAATCTCATCAGGTCTCCAGCACAGAGTGAGAAAGCACCTGTAGATCTGACTGGAGCTCAGCGCTCACCACATCAGTGAAGATGCTCCATTCTGAAACTAGAGTATACTTTGATCTCAAACTCTTCAAGTCTCAGAGCAGAACCCTGGGGTTCCTCTCTCTCAAACAGCACATCATGGGTTCAGTTCCAATGGATCCATGATAATGTTTTCACAACTAACAGGA
>NW_026775193.1:108197-119618 GCF_963082965.1 Carassius carassius
TTCTGGTGTGTAAGTGTGTCTGAAGTAAAGAGATATTTCTGAGGCTGTTTGATGTGCTGTTCCTCTGTGTTTCAGGGTTCCTCACACTGGATGCTAGACGTTTCTCCTTCAATGCTCCCAGACGCTTCTAGTGTTTGATTCAAGGATATTTTCAGGGTATTTCTCCAATTATACATCACATACAACTCATAAAACAGCACAACTGCCAATTCTCCTCTTCAAAGCAAGACACTCAGGGTAAAACATGTACTAATACACATGATCATTCTTCCCCAGTTGATTTATGATATTAAGAACTGCACAAATTTTATTATTAGAAGTTTTCTGAGATTTTATGTGTACAAACGAGACAATATTATATGATATGTATTTGTTAATCATTAAAAATCTTCTTCTTTTCAAAACTTCTTTCATGGCTACTGATTTCTTTTCCTCCTGGCATCTCTGTGGGAGTTTTAATGTTTTTTATTTGTTTTGTTTTTGTTTTTACCATGTTTGTAAGAATTAAATGTTGTATAAGTCAGTGTGAATGACATATGAAAGTTCTGGTGTACATAAGTGATGCTGAAGTGAAGAAACAAACTCTTAAAGACAAATACAAGCAATTCAAATCTACAGATGCAAATACATAAAGTGCAATAAAACAAATACTTAAATGTTTTTGGGTATTTTGTCTCTACACTAGTCTCAAACAGGACTTCATCCAAAACCTAAAAAATGACCAATCAAAAAAAAAAAAAAAAAAAAAACGAAGCAAAAGAAAAAAAATAGTAAATTGTAAATTTTACAAATTATTATAAAGAAACAGCAAGTCACACATTGAATTAAACATGAAATACCGAAATAGTATTTTCTTGCAAGAAATAATAATAAATACTAATCATCTGTATTTGAAAAATATTTTTTACAGTGTTTCAGAAAGACAAACTAAGCATTATTCCATGTGTTCGTATCCTGCACTGCCTCCTGCTGGTCATCTCTGATCTTCACCATCAGATGCAGCTGCACATCTTTAATATCTGATCAAACTGTAGTTGTTAGAGGATTCCCACAGAAATCAGAGAGATGGACACAAGGTTGAGTCTGGCTGAGTCCAGTGAAGCAGCTGAAGCAGCAGGACGAGAGATTTCAGCAGATCTTCATCTTCATGAGCGTCAGGAGTTTCTGTGCTCTGCTGCATTATTGTACAGGAAGTACAGTCAGGCTGCACAGACGACACACACTGATGCACTGCAGCACCGAGCGTGTTCAACACACACACACACACACACACACACCTGTCTGTCTCCTCTGTTTCATTCTTTTTGTTCTCTCTATTTTGTTGGATTCTCACACAACACACAACAGTCTAAACTGAGATACTTTCACACTTGGGTTTAATGTTCTCAGACTCTCTCTCTCTCTCACACACACACACACACACACCCTAAACAGGAAATAAAGCGAGATGTAAATGAGGTATGTTAGAGGAAGAGGTTGTGCATTCTAGAGTGTGACGGAGTGTGTGTCAGTTTTCCTGCAGCAGTGAACACACACACACATGCACACAAACACACACACATGATCTGTGCGCCGCTGTGTGTGTTTATGTAATGATGGACGTCCTGGAGATCTCCACACGAAACCCTCAGGATGACTTTGAGATTCTGCTGCGGGTCGGTGGAGGAACGTATGGAGAAGTTTATAAGGTACCTTCCTCAGTCTGATTCACAGGGGTTTGTACGAGGAGTGTGTGTGTGTGTTTCAGGTCTTGGCTGATGTGTTTGTTGGTATTTAGAACAAAAGTTATGCATCTCAGTTCAACTACTGTATTTTAATAGTTTTGTGCTGTTTCTGGTAATTCCACTTTTTCGTGTGATATGAACCAGAAATGGAACAGAAACACTCAACCTGTTAATCATATTTCGTTTGTTTCCTGTCTGCCTGTCTTTCATTTTGAAGGCTGTACTGATCCTCTGTCTAAAAATGTGTGTATCTCTTTTCACACTGACTCAGAGGTGTGTGTGTGTGTGTGTGTGTGTGTGTGTGTGTGTCTGCTTAACCATAATGTGGGAACAAATATGTACCCAGAAGTGAGCAAAACCTGACAAAACCTCTTGAAACTCTTTTGGGGACGTTAAAGCAGTATATAAAAGAACTGAAGTCCCCATTTAGAGAGTTGATGTGTTTGTAGACTACAAAAAAATGATTTGCTTGTGTAGTATTCATGTCTTATTTCCAAGTACAAATATATACATATCTTAAATCATGATACATTTACTTGAGAAACAAAAGTTTTTGCTTAAAACAAGAACAAATATCTGCCAATGGGGCAAGAAGAAAATGGCCTAATGCAGTGAGAACTTGAGTGAGTGAAACTTTTTTGTGCTTAAGTACAATTGTATTTGATTTGAAAGAAAACAAGACTTAAATGTTGTCAATCTGTATCTCGGGTAAAAACATTTTGATTTAAGTATGTTAAGATATTTGAACTATAGAAACCAAGACAATAATACAGAAAAGGGACATCATTTTTGCACACACACACACACATATATATATACATATATATATATACAGTTGGGACAAATGTCTAAACTGTTTTTCAAATGCATGTTTCTTTCATTGCATTTGTTACATTAATGCATCTACAAAACGTTTTCTGTGAAGGTTAGGCTGAAGCATTTATCATTTGATAAAAACAGTTTTAAGAGAGGTGTGTAAATGTGTGTGTTTGTAGCTAAACATATTCTGGGGACAAATTTGTACTCCGAAGTGAGTTAAATCTAACAAAACGTCCCAAAAACTCATTTGTTAGGATGTCCTCATTTGTAAAATGAGTATAAAACAAGTGTTTTTGTAAGAGGTTAGTGTGTGGGCAATGATTAGGTTACAGTATTTATAACTAACTATGTATAAAAAAAAAAATCTGACACAGTTTGGCCAAAAATGATGCTGTGTTCCCATTAAGACAGATACGTGCGTGTGTGTGTGTGTGTGTGTGTGTGTGTGTGTGTTCATGGGTCAAAGCGGCACATCCGGTGTAATGTCTCGGGCCTGTGAGCTCACTGTGAGATTGAACGGCTCAGATCTGAGGTCGCTGACGAATCATTAGAGAGCTGCGGTGTGTAACTGATCCCGCTCGTAGTCCTTCTCAGAATCAAAGGTGACTCTCCATCAGGTTCAGGCTGGTTTACTGTAAAGCACGGAGTGTGTGGTTGTGAATGCACCGTACGGCTGCTTCCTCTTTCCTCTCAACACTTGTGTGTGTCAATGTTTCACCTGTAGAGCTGATAAAACACTTCAGTGTGAGAACACATGGACCTACATGAAGAGCAAGCCTACCTGCAGCGTCTGTGCCGTTTTAGAGACTAAACATGAGTGCGTCTCATGCTTCACCATCATGTGTTTGGCAGAGGAGAGTCTGCAGTATGCAAATGAGGCCTGTCTTCCTCTCGGAGCCGCAGACATGCGCATCAGCATCAGTCTCTCTGACTGACCAAGAAAAGCAAAATACAAGATGACTACCTCAAAAACCACTCCAGCACAAAAGAAGACGTTTGGCAGAATGTTCACGCTTTACATACAGTACCGAGTGATCTTTTATACCCAAAATATACATCGTAAACAGTGAAGTTAAATTAAATCTATTTATGAAATTAAAAAAATGTAATTATTTAGATTCAACCTTCATATACAAAAGTATATTTTAAAATGTAGTTCAGGGAAAAGGCTACAGGAGATCAAAAACAGATTTATTATGATTCATTAGTGTTTTATAAACGTGTTCACACATATTATAGACAACAAATTCAGATTTGGATATAGATATAGATATATATCTTCCTATGGAGGCAGAATAATTGTTTAAATGCTATTTAAAGAAAATTATATATATATAATTATATATATACATATAAAAAAAAAACCCACATAGGTAGAAAATATATTTACATAAATATATTTAGAAATATATTTTAGCAAATATATTTTGGTATATTTTGAAATACATTTTTAAAATCTATTTGATTGTATTTTTTGCCTGTGCTGGATTATTAAAGTCTCATACGCCTCACACTCAGGTCTGATGAGCATTCACACGCTTCAACACGATGTTTGAGATTACTAAAGGTGAACCTGGTAAAACAGTTCTGCAGGGGAAAAATTTGACTGAAAATAGTAGTTGGCTGACAAATGAAATGTGACAGAATTATTTCTTAAAATAGAGTGCACTAGTCATCTGATGATTCTGTGGCACTAATGGAGCTCGAGCACAGCTTATTCACTTTCACTGTATGTAAAGCAACATGTTCAAGTACATTTGATTCAGTTCAGCCTGATCCAGTGATCCTACACGTGGCTTATTCATTCCTAATGTGTTCTGTTAAACAGCATTTTAACTACTATCATTTACTCATCAGATAACAAAGTTCATATTGTGTCTAGTTCATCTTTAAAACATCTGTCTCCTCTAAAGTGTGTCCATTGAATGCTTGAGATATTTTAAATTCTATACCTAACAACGTTTTATCTCAAGCTGGTCAAGAATTTGAGTGAATGTGTTTTCAAAAGCGTCACTCTTTACATCAGGATTGATGAAATCTGCAGATTTGTTAGTGACCCACAGAGCTTTAACGGCGTTCACATGACTTCAGAGAACCAGTCGAGCTCGTTCTGCAGCAGAAACCACCACATTCATCTGTTATCTTTCAGTCTGAACACACGCATGCGATAAAGTGTGAGATCAGTGTTTGTGTGAGGCCAGGAAGGGGCGGAGCTCTTCCTCAGCCCCGCCCCCATACAGGCTTCTGACCCGCCCACACTGAGACACACATTATATAAATACACACTCTAAAGGTCAGTTGTTAAGACACAAACACACACACACTATACACACACACACACAGCTATAAAGTTCATAAACACACATGTTGGTTCTCTCTTTCTGATATAATGATGTTTTCTGTCACCTTACAAATCAAAGATAAGGCTTCTTCCTGCGATTCAGTGCCTTCTGGCCATCATAAAATATAGGAAGTCAAACCATTTTTAAAATAACGTTCTGTATAATCACGGTAGGGAGATATAAGCATTTCTGAAATAAAATCTGTTAGGAACAAATGAACAACAGTTTAAAAGACTTATGATTTTGATGTATGATCATTGTGAACATCAACATCGAATGACCTTTTGTCCAGTTAAAAACTAAACTGGTAATAAATGATTATAATATCACATAGTTTTTTTAGATAGAGGATGTTTTTATTTACTTTTTATAGTAATACATCATTGATATGACACTAAATTATGTATATTTTTCTACTGACATTATTTTATTGTATTGTTTTCGTGTCGTCAAAACCTCAAAACACAAGGCCATCAGACACACACACATAACACATGAATACACACTTAATAAACAGTACACACTCACACACATCACACTGACAATGAAATGAGATTTGGATCTAATTTCGAATAAAGGCAGATGTGTGTCAGGAGTGTGTTCTTGTGCCAGGTGTTGTTCGCAGAGGAGAAATGCAGAAGTGAGAGCTGATGATAGTTATCTGTCTCTTGCTTCAGATGAACGGTTTATCAGCAGCAGAATCTGAACAGACTCCTGCATTTGTCCTGCGCACCTCTGTCTGTCTGTCTGCAGTCAAACAGCACAAATACATCTTCAAACCACATCCAGAAACGCTCTCAGCTCTCAGAGAAGACAAGAGCGTATTCAGACCGACGTCTGATGCTTGGAATGATTCACGTGTGAAGCAGCTTCACTGAATGATGATGGATTCGTGTGTGTGTGTGTGTGTGTGTCAGATCACGTCAGGAGCGGATCTCTGATCATCTTTCCACTCTTCGAGTCAGGCGTGTGTTTACAAGCGTTCAGTACGCTCCTGTGCTCGTGTTTGGTGTGAAAATGCAGAAGCTGTGGACTGTGGAGTTTATTTTGAGGACAAGACGTTTTAGTCTTTCTCACACCTTTTGTTCCTGGAAATTTCATTTATATTTTCTGTATTAGATTAGATTCAACTTTATTGTCACTGCACATGTAAGGTACAAGGCAACGAAATGCAGTTGGCATCTAACCAGAAGTGCAATAAGTACAGAATATACACGGTCTACAAGTATTATGGACATAAAGTATATGTATATGATTTAGGGTGCATTTCATGTCCATTGAAGAGAATTAAATATTTTCTTCAGAAATATCATATTTTATTAAATAAGATCATATATATAGCACTCTTTGACTGGAATTGTCTTTTAAATGACAGTTTTTGTGTAATTTGAGGTTAACCTCATCGGAATCGTGACCTGTCAGTCTGTACAGTTTGCACTTCTTTCAGTCTGTGATTCAGTAATGCATGGTGACGATGTCTGTGTGTGTTTTCAGGCTCGCAGTAAGCAGAATGGAGAGTTCGCAGCCATTAAAATCATCAAAATGGAGCCTGGTAAGATCTGAGTCTGACATACTGAGCCGTCTGTAGATGAAGCGCTGCTCACCGTCCGTCCGTCCGTCTGTCTTTCAGAGGATGATTTCTCTGTCATCCAGCAAGAGATCGTGATGGTGAAGAGCTGCACACACAGAAACATCGTGGCCTATCACGGCAGCTACATCAGGTCAGAGAGCATCAGTAAAACATGAGGGGGGTCTGCTGCTGTAACACGGGTGTCGTCTCATGTGGGTCACCTTTCTTTAGATTACTCTTCAGTTAGGTCTCGTAAACTGGAAAATCAGAATCCAACTCAGAGTCTCATATCTAGAAAAACACTGAGAGCTTGAGAACAAGTCTGACTCTGGAGAAACTCACAGACAGCAGATGAATGCAGGTGAATATGAGAGTAAACGTGTGTGTGTGTGTGTGTGTGTGTGTGCTGCAGGATGAATAAGCTGTGGATCTGTATGGAGTACTGCGGTGGAGGGTCTCTACAGGACATTTACCACGGTAAACAGAGCCTGTCGTCCCTCACACTGATGTTTCACGTGTGAAATTAGTTATTCATGAAAAAGATCTTCATCCTCGCTGCGTGTCACATCATAATCAAACTTCTCTTATTTAAATGAATTCAATCAGAAGATGCAGCGAGA
The DNA here is from genome assembly GCF_963082965.1 of Carassius carassius. Lineage (NCBI taxonomy): Eukaryota > Metazoa > Chordata > Actinopteri > Cypriniformes > Cyprinidae > Carassius > Carassius carassius. The sequence continues at coordinate 115,273 of NW_026775193.1, forward strand.
CTTTTACTGTCAATCATCTGCATCCAAATGATCTGTTGATCTAATTATTCTGTTCTAATATTTATTTTGATCTCATTAGATTTTTCTCATTCTACTGTGTATATTTTTATGTGTCTTAATCTAACTTTTATTAGTTTTAATATTTGTATTTATTTATACATTTGTTACACTGTTTCTCTAAAAACTCAAAAGCCTTTCTGTCTAAGCTTGTATTTATCTGCTATTTGGAATCATAATCAACAATTCAATAACGCACATGATGTCAGCTCAACACACTGTCTCTGATATTGTGTGTGTGTGTTCGAGTGTGTGTGTGTGTGTGTGTGTGTGTGTGTGTTCGAGTGTGTGTGTGTGTGTGTGTGTGTGTTTGTGTGTGTGTGTGTGTGTGTGAGAGTGAGTGTGAGTGTGTGTGTGTGTGTGTGTTCGAGTGTGTGTGTGTGTGTGTTCGAGTGTGTGTTTGTATGTGTTCGAGTGTGTGTGTGTGTGTTCGAGTGTGTGTTTGTATGTGTTCGAGTGTGTGTGTGTGTGTGTGTGTGTGTGTTCGAGTGTGTGTGTGTGTGTGTGTTCGAGTGTGTTTGTGTGTGTGTGTTCGAGTGTGTTCGAGTGTGTGTGTGTGTGTGTGTGTTCGAGTGTGTGTGTGTGTGTGTGTGTGTGTGTTCGAGTGTGTGTGTGTGTGTGTTCGAGTGTGTGTTTGTATGTGTTCGAGTGTGTGTGTGTTTGTATGTGTTCGAGTGTGTGTGTGTGTGTGTGTGTGTGTGTGTTCGAGTGTGTGTGTGTGTCTGTGTGTTCGAGTGTGTTTGTGTGTGTGTGTTCGAGTGTGTTCGAGTGTGTGTGTGTGTGTGTGTGTGTGTGTTTTAAGCCTGTGTTTTTAGAGTTTCTTCTTCACTAACAGTGTTGGGGGAAAGTTACTTTTCAAAGCCTGACTCCCAAAAAAATAACCGGTTGTGTTACATTGCTTTTGCGTTACTTTGTGTCCCCTTGACTGGGCTTGCTTATTTGTTTCTTAATCAGAAAAAACACTAAAGTTATATTTTTGCCAACTGTAAAGGCACCAAAAGTAAATGAATACTCTTCAGGCTGAAGGACAGGAGAGCTGTCAGTCAAAACATGAGAAAACAAAGAAACAAACTAACTCTGGTATTTGATTGTAAAATTTAAGAGTAATCCATCACTTGACTAGTTACTTGAGAAAAGTAATCTGATTACGTTCCCGAACCCTGTTGACTGAGACACATGAGGAGAGCTTGACCTGTCTGATCATCATCATCTGTCTCTGTGTTAGTGACCGGTCCTCTGTCCGAGCAGCAGATCGCTTACGTCTGTCGAGAGATGCTGCAGGTGACACACTCTTCACACTTCAAAACACACAGTTATAACACCACACACTTATTTTAAGACACGTGTGCTCTCTCTGTCAGGGTCTCGATTATCTTCACGGACAGAAGAAGATCCACCGAGACATCAAGGTAAAGTCCCTTCACACCCTTCAGTCGTCTCCGTCAGCGCTGTTTCAGTCGCTCACTCAGAGTTTGTGTTTTCCAGGGTGCAAATATTCTTCTGAATGATCATGGAGAAGTGAAACTGGGTTCGTAGAACGACTGAAAACCATTAAACCCTCAACACTCGGTCTGTGTGTGTGTGTGACTCTCCTCCGTCTCTTTCTCTCTGTTTCCAGCTGACTTTGGCATCTCGGCACAAATCACAGCCACGTTTGCCCGTCGAATGTCTTTCATTGGGACGCCGTATTGGTGAGATGAACCTCCTGATCAGTTTCTGGATCATTTTAGAGACTTCTGACTATAGCCGCACTCTAGATGACACGATATCCTCAGAACGTTTTTCTTACGTTCCCCTTATGTTATAAAAATGTTATTTCTGAGTGAACTTAATGTTCTCTTTTTCTCTTGTCGTTTTGCAAACATTATTGGAACATTACATTGGAACGTTCTGAAAGAAGTAGAAACATTTAAAAAACATTCGACGAACATCCAAGTAAAAGCATTCCATGAATGATGTATGAATAATTATGTGCTAACATTTAAGCACCTTGTTAGAGACCAGATAACTCTTAAAGTTACTGGAGGAACATTTCATAACGTTGAGAGAGTGTTGGGTTTGGATTAACACTAGGGTTAACGCCAAAGTCATGAGTTCAAGAAAGCTAAAAAAAATTGTATGCAATGTAAGGCACTTTGGATAAAAGAATCTGCCAAATGCAAACATACAAATTCAGTTTGCTCTCATATTTGGCTTCCTGATGGACTGATGCAGACCTGTGAACACCGATCTGGAGGTTGTGCTCATCCTGAGTGTGTGTTTGTCCTCAGGATGGCTCCAGAGGTGGCCGCGGTCGAGATTAAGGGTGGATATAATGAGCTGTGTGACATCTGGTCAGTGGGAATCACAGCGATTGAGCTCGCAGAACTACAGCCGCCTCTGTTCGATGTTCATCCTCTCAGGTACACACCACTGAACTGAATCAACGTCAAACTGATTTAAAGATGAATGAATAGTTCGTGTACACATGAGAATGATCTGAAAATGTTCTCACCCTCAGGTCATCAGAGATCAGGATGAGTGTGTTTCTTCATCAGGTTTGTAGAAATGTAGCACTGCATCAGTGTCTCATCAATGGATGCTCTGCAGTGAAAGGGTGCCGTCAGAATGAGAGTCTGATAAAAACATCACAATAATCCACAGCACTCCAGTCCATCAGTGAACATCTGGAGAAGACAAAAGATGAAACACATCCAGCATTAAGATGATTTTAACTCAAACACATAGAGTCTATAATCCATAATAACACTTCCTCCAGTGAAAAAGTGTTCTGGTCTGAATCAGGAGAGAAATCTGCACAGATCAAGCAGCGTTTAAACAGATCTAAACAAATATGTGTCTGGATTTTGATGTGAGAGACAACAGCAGATGCACTTTTTCACTGGAGGAAGTGTTATTATAGGTTATAGACTCTATGTGTTTGAGTTAAAATCATCTTAATGCTGGATGTGTTTCATCTTTTGTCTTCTCCAGACTGGAGTGCTGTGGATTATTGTAATGTTTTTATCAGCTGTTTGGACTCTCATTCTGACGGCACCCATTCACTGCAGAGCATCCCTTGACGAGACACTGATGCAATGCTACATTTCTCCAAACCTGATGAAGACACAAACTCATCCTGATCTCAGATGACCTGAGGGTGAACAGATTTTATGTCTGAACTATTCTAAGCTGCTTTGAAACAATCTGTACTGTATAAAGCGTCATGTAAATCTTGTTATATAAGACTTGTCTGAAGTGAAGCCTCACACTGATCATGCTTCTGTTTGTTCTCTGGTTTCTCAGAGTTTTGTTCCTCATGTCCAAGAGCGGCTATCAGCCTCCCAAACTCAAGGACAAATCCAAATGGTGAGAGACTGAGATGTTCTTTAGTAAAGCATCAGATTCTGAGCATCACTGACTGCTGATCTTATTTCAGGTCCAGCACATTCTACAACTTTGTGAAGTCCATGCTGGTCAGAAACCCAAAGAAGAGACCCAGCGCTAATAAGATGCTGATGGTACGTTTGCCAGCCGTGTGTATTGTGTTAACAAGTATGCATGTGTATGTGTTTAGCTGAACAAGGTCTCGTCTTGTTTCAGAATTCGTTCGTGACACAGCCGTCTTTGAGACAAGAGTTAACCCTCGAACTACTGGACAAACTCAGACACCCTGAGAAACTCAAAGAATGTTTACACACGGATGACGATGATTTGGAGGTAAGTACGCAAACACACACTTGTGGGACAAATAAATCTCATTCTCTCACTAAGTTCTCATAGACAGTAATGAGATTTCATAGACAGGCGAATGGACACCCAAATGTTTCTCCTGAAAAAACACCCTAGTGTCTCCTCTAGAGTTTCAATACAGATCTCAGCAATGTCTGACATCATGCTTTGATTTGTATAAGTATGCAGTTAAAAGTCAGAGATCTCAATTTGAACTTATAAAGACAGTCCCTTGTTTAGTTCCTGAATGAATCAGTGTTTTGAATCACTCTCTCTTTCTCTCTTTTCTCTGATCTCTCTCTCTCTTTTCTCTGATCTCTCTCTCTCTCTCTCTCTTTTCTCTGATCTCTCTCTCTCTTTCTCTCTTTTCTCTGATCTCTCTCTCTCTCTCTCTCTCTTTTCTCTGATCTCTCTCTCTCTCTCTCTCTGTCTCTCTCTCTCTCTCTTTTCTCTTTTCTCTGATCTCTCTCTCTCTCTCTCTCTCTCTCTCTCTCTCTCTCTCTTTTCTCTGATCTCTCTCTCTCTCTCTCTCTCTCTCTTTTCTCTGATCTCTCTCTCTCTCTCTCTCTTTCTCTGAA
>NW_026775194.1:0-10000 GCF_963082965.1 Carassius carassius
AGGTTCTCATGTCTTTAGGGGTTTAGGGTCTTTGAGGGGCTCGTCCCGATCGCGACGTAAGTGGTCCGGCGTCTCTGTCATGTTCCACTTCAAAATGAGCCCTGTTGAGTTTTGGCACAAGTGGCGCGAGTGAGGCATCACATATGGTTCGGTGCCTATACCCGGGGCCTTGTGGGTCCCACGGAGACCAGAGCGGGCCCAGGTAGGGTGTCGGGGGGCGGGCTTTGGATCGCGGGCGGTCCCGTCTCTCTAACACCACCAGGAGCCGAGTTACAGGGTCGATCCCACCAATAGCCCTATAAGCGTTAGGGTTAGGGTTTGTGTTAGGTTATAGGGATAAATGCGAAGATTGATCACCTTTGAATTGATCGACCCCCCATATCTTGTGATCCGTATCTGCTAGAGAGCTGAAACGTGGTTTATCATACTCCTTGGCCCCTCCCCAGTCGATTGCACTTGGTTTCGTCGGTCTAGCGCCACCAGGTGCCGAGATATGGAGTTGATCACTTACTTGATTTTCGAATGTATGGGTGGGACTTAGTGTTTTTGGGTGGGTTGGACTTAGTGTTTTTTGGGAATTTTGGACTTAGTCATATGGTTGGTCTTAGTGTTTTTGTGGGGGTTGGACTTAGTGTTTTTTAGGAATTTTGGACTTAGTCATATGGTTGGACTTAGTCTTTTTTGGGAATTTTGGACTTAGTCATATGGTTGCACTTAGTGTTTTTGTGGGGGTTGGACTTAGTGTTTTTGGGGAATTTTGGACTTAGTCAATGGTTAGGGTTAGGGTTAGAGTTAGGGTTAGAGTTAGAGTTAGGTTATAGGGATAAATGCGAAGATTGATCACCTTTGAATTGATCGACCCCCCATATCTTGTGATCCGTATCTGCTAGAGAGCTGAAACGTGGTTTATCATACTCCTTGGCCCCTCCCCAGTCGATTGCACTTGGTTTCGTCGGTCTAGCGCCACCAGGTGCCGAGATATGGAGTTGATCACTTACTTGATTTTCGAATGTATGGGTGGGACTTAGTGTTTTTGGGGCATCATGTATGGTGCGAATCGTTCATTTATTTGCAATACGATAAGTGCTCTATTTCAGAAATGACTTTGTGTTTTGTCTTCATTCTTGTTAGAATTAAATTGTCATACTACTGTCTTAAAAAAAAAGATTTTCATGTTATGAATCAAAGTTTTATAGAAATAAAAAAAACAGATATTTGTCTCTTGTCACAATATATTTATGGTATGTAAAAAAGTCTTATTGGAAAAATTATATATCTATATATTTAAATATACATTTAGATACATACATATACAACATTCCCTTTTCACGTGTATATGATTTTAACAGGTTCACACGTTATGTGACATCTACATCTTGTGGTCACACAAAGGTACTGCACTGTCGAGTATCCTTTTTATATGTAGTATTTTTGTAGAATCTAATAAACAGAATATACAATATATATAATATAAATCTATCAATGTATTTCTCACGTGTTCACTACCTCTTTTTGTGAAAACCAACCGAAAAAATAAATTATTTACAGTCACACCAAAGAAGACTCCCCCACTGTGATTGAATTTATTATTTTTATTCTGTTCTATTTGAAAATGTATAAGTATTTTATTTCAGAAATGACTTTGTTTTTAAATATTCACTCTAGGGCAAATGCCTGAAGGTGAGGAGACTGGTGTGTAGGTTTTTCTCGTGCTTTTACACAGATAAAATAATAATAAAGATAATAATGATTCTTACAAATGAATGAATCAATGCACAATTAAATTAAACTGGAGAAAGTTTTATTTGAATTTAAATGTATTTACAATAGCATTGATAAAAAATAAACTCATCTTGATAAATCACACTTAACTGATGTATAATACATATGTGTATATGCATATGTGCATGTATATTTGTGTATGTATGTATATGGTTTTCACAGGTTCTCATGTCTTTAGGGGTTTAGGGTCTTTGAGGGGCTCGTCCCGATCGCGACGTAAGTGGTCCGGCGTCTCTGTCATGTTCCACTTCAAAATGAGCCCTGTTGAGTTTTGGCACAAGTGGCGCGAGTGAGGCATCACATATGGTTCGGTGCCTATACCCGGGGCCTTGTGGGTCCCACGGAGACCAGAGCGGGCCCAGGTAGGGTGTCGGGGGGCGGGCTTTGGATCGCGGGCGGTCCCGTCTCTCTAACACCACCAGGAGCCGAGTTACAGGGTCGATCCCACCAATAGCCCTATAAGCGTTAGGGTTAGGGTTTGTGTTAGGTTATAGGGATAAATGCGAAGATTGATCACCTTTGAATTGATCGACCCCCCATATCTTGTGATCCGTATCTGCTAGAGAGCTGAAACGTGGTTTATCATACTCCTTGGCCCCTCCCCAGTCGATTGCACTTGGTTTCGTCGGTCTAGCGCCACCAGGTGCCGAGATATGGAGTTGATCACTTACTTGATTTTCGAATGTATGGGTGGGACTTAGTGTTTTTGGGTGGGTTGGACTTAGTGTTTTTTGGGAATTTTGGACTTAGTCATATGGTTGGTCTTAGTGTTTTTGTGGGGGTTGGACTTAGTGTTTTTTAGGAATTTTGGACTTAGTCATATGGTTGGACTTAGTCTTTTTTGGGAATTTTGGACTTAGTCATATGGTTGCACTTAGTGTTTTTGTGGGGGTTGGACTTAGTGTTTTTGGGGAATTTTGGACTTAGTCAATGGTTAGGGTTAGGGTTAGAGTTAGGGTTAGAGTTAGAGTTAGGTTATAGGGATAAATGCGAAGATTGATCACCTTTGAATTGATCGACCCCCCATATCTTGTGATCCGTATCTGCTAGAGAGCTGAAACGTGGTTTATCATACTCCTTGGCCCCTCCCCAGTCGATTGCACTTGGTTTCGTCGGTCTAGCGCCACCAGGTGCCGAGATATGGAGTTGATCACTTACTTGATTTTCGAATGTATGGGTGGGACTTAGTGTTTTTGGGGCATCATGTATGGTGCGAATCGTTCATTTATTTGCAATACGATAAGTGCTCTATTTCAGAAATGACTTTGTGTTTTGTCTTCATTCTTGTTAGAATTAAATTGTCATACTACTGTCTTAAAAAAAAAGATTTTCATGTTATGAATCAAAGTTTTATAGAAATAAAAAAAACAGATATTTGTCTCTTGTCACAATATATTTATGGTATGTAAAAAAGTCTTATTGGAAAAATTATATATCTATATATTTAAATATACATTTAGATACATACATATACAACATTCCCTTTTCACGTGTATATGATTTTAACAGGTTCACACGTTATGTGACATCTACATCTTGTGGTCACACAAAGGTACTGCACTGTCGAGTATCCTTTTTATATGTAGTATTTTTGTAGAATCTAATAAACAGAATATACAATATATATAATATAAATCTATCAATGTATTTCTCACGTGTTCACTACCTCTTTTTGTGAAAACCAACCGAAAAAATAAATTATTTACAGTCACACCAAAGAAGACTCCCCCACTGTGATTGAATTTATTATTTTTATTCTGTTCTATTTGAAAATGTATAAGTATTTTATTTCAGAAATGACTTTGTTTTTAAATATTCACTCTAGGGCAAATGCCTGAAGGTGAGGAGACTGGTGTGTAGGTTTTTCTCGTGCTTTTACACAGATAAAATAATAATAAAGATAATAATGATTCTTACAAATGAATGAATCAATGCACAATTAAATTAAACTGGAGAAAGTTTTATTTGAATTTAAATGTATTTACAATAGCATTGATAAAAAATAAACTCATCTTGATAAATCACACTTAACTGATGTATAATACATATGTGTATATGCATATGTGCATGTATATTTGTGTATGTATGTATATGGTTTTCACAGGTTCTCATGTCTTTAGGGGTTTAGGGTCTTTGAGGGGCTCGTCCCGATCGCGACGTAAGTGGTCCGGCGTCTCTGTCATGTTCCACTTCAAAATGAGCCCTGTTGAGTTTTGGCACAAGTGGCGCGAGTGAGGCATCACATATGGTTCGGTGCCTATACCCGGGGCCTTGTGGGTCCCACGGAGACCAGAGCGGGCCCAGGTAGGGTGTCGGGGGGCGGGCTTTGGATCGCGGGCGGTCCCGTCTCTCTAACACCACCAGGAGCCGAGTTACAGGGTCGATCCCACCAATAGCCCTATAAGCGTTAGGGTTAGGGTTTGTGTTAGGTTATAGGGATAAATGCGAAGATTGATCACCTTTGAATTGATCGACCCCCCATATCTTGTGATCCGTATCTGCTAGAGAGCTGAAACGTGGTTTATCATACTCCTTGGCCCCTCCCCAGTCGATTGCACTTGGTTTCGTCGGTCTAGCGCCACCAGGTGCCGAGATATGGAGTTGATCACTTACTTGATTTTCGAATGTATGGGTGGGACTTAGTGTTTTTGGGTGGGTTGGACTTAGTGTTTTTTGGGAATTTTGGACTTAGTCATATGGTTGGTCTTAGTGTTTTTGTGGGGGTTGGACTTAGTGTTTTTTAGGAATTTTGGACTTAGTCATATGGTTGGACTTAGTCTTTTTTGGGAATTTTGGACTTAGTCATATGGTTGCACTTAGTGTTTTTGTGGGGGTTGGACTTAGTGTTTTTGGGGAATTTTGGACTTAGTCAATGGTTAGGGTTAGGGTTAGAGTTAGGGTTAGAGTTAGAGTTAGGTTATAGGGATAAATGCGAAGATTGATCACCTTTGAATTGATCGACCCCCCATATCTTGTGATCCGTATCTGCTAGAGAGCTGAAACGTGGTTTATCATACTCCTTGGCCCCTCCCCAGTCGATTGCACTTGGTTTCGTCGGTCTAGCGCCACCAGGTGCCGAGATATGGAGTTGATCACTTACTTGATTTTCGAATGTATGGGTGGGACTTAGTGTTTTTGGGGCATCATGTATGGTGCGAATCGTTCATTTATTTGCAATACGATAAGTGCTCTATTTCAGAAATGACTTTGTGTTTTGTCTTCATTCTTGTTAGAATTAAATTGTCATACTACTGTCTTAAAAAAAAAGATTTTCATGTTATGAATCAAAGTTTTATAGAAATAAAAAAAACAGATATTTGTCTCTTGTCACAATATATTTATGGTATGTAAAAAAGTCTTATTGGAAAAATTATATATCTATATATTTAAATATACATTTAGATACATACATATACAACATTCCCTTTTCACGTGTATATGATTTTAACAGGTTCACACGTTATGTGACATCTACATCTTGTGGTCACACAAAGGTACTGCACTGTCGAGTATCCTTTTTATATGTAGTATTTTTGTAGAATCTAATAAACAGAATATACAATATATATAATATAAATCTATCAATGTATTTCTCACGTGTTCACTACCTCTTTTTGTGAAAACCAACCGAAAAAATAAATTATTTACAGTCACACCAAAGAAGACTCCCCCACTGTGATTGAATTTATTATTTTTATTCTGTTCTATTTGAAAATGTATAAGTATTTTATTTCAGAAATGACTTTGTTTTTAAATATTCACTCTAGGGCAAATGCCTGAAGGTGAGGAGACTGGTGTGTAGGTTTTTCTCGTGCTTTTACACAGATAAAATAATAATAAAGATAATAATGATTCTTACAAATGAATGAATCAATGCACAATTAAATTAAACTGGAGAAAGTTTTATTTGAATTTAAATGTATTTACAATAGCATTGATAAAAAATAAACTCATCTTGATAAATCACACTTAACTGATGTATAATACATATGTGTATATGCATATGTGCATGTATATTTGTGTATGTATGTATATGGTTTTCACAGGTTCTCATGTCTTTAGGGGTTTAGGGTCTTTGAGGGGCTCGTCCCGATCGCGACGTAAGTGGTCCGGCGTCTCTGTCATGTTCCACTTCAAAATGAGCCCTGTTGAGTTTTGGCACAAGTGGCGCGAGTGAGGCATCACATATGGTTCGGTGCCTATACCCGGGGCCTTGTGGGTCCCACGGAGACCAGAGCGGGCCCAGGTAGGGTGTCGGGGGGCGGGCTTTGGATCGCGGGCGGTCCCGTCTCTCTAACACCACCAGGAGCCGAGTTACAGGGTCGATCCCACCAATAGCCCTATAAGCGTTAGGGTTAGGGTTTGTGTTAGGTTATAGGGATAAATGCGAAGATTGATCACCTTTGAATTGATCGACCCCCCATATCTTGTGATCCGTATCTGCTAGAGAGCTGAAACGTGGTTTATCATACTCCTTGGCCCCTCCCCAGTCGATTGCACTTGGTTTCGTCGGTCTAGCGCCACCAGGTGCCGAGATATGGAGTTGATCACTTACTTGATTTTCGAATGTATGGGTGGGACTTAGTGTTTTTGGGTGGGTTGGACTTAGTGTTTTTTGGGAATTTTGGACTTAGTCATATGGTTGGTCTTAGTGTTTTTGTGGGGGTTGGACTTAGTGTTTTTTAGGAATTTTGGACTTAGTCATATGGTTGGACTTAGTCTTTTTTGGGAATTTTGGACTTAGTCATATGGTTGCACTTAGTGTTTTTGTGGGGGTTGGACTTAGTGTTTTTGGGGAATTTTGGACTTAGTCAATGGTTAGGGTTAGGGTTAGAGTTAGGGTTAGAGTTAGAGTTAGGTTATAGGGATAAATGCGAAGATTGATCACCTTTGAATTGATCGACCCCCCATATCTTGTGATCCGTATCTGCTAGAGAGCTGAAACGTGGTTTATCATACTCCTTGGCCCCTCCCCAGTCGATTGCACTTGGTTTCGTCGGTCTAGCGCCACCAGGTGCCGAGATATGGAGTTGATCACTTACTTGATTTTCGAATGTATGGGTGGGACTTAGTGTTTTTGGGGCATCATGTATGGTGCGAATCGTTCATTTATTTGCAATACGATAAGTGCTCTATTTCAGAAATGACTTTGTGTTTTGTCTTCATTCTTGTTAGAATTAAATTGTCATACTACTGTCTTAAAAAAAAAGATTTTCATGTTATGAATCAAAGTTTTATAGAAATAAAAAAAACAGATATTTGTCTCTTGTCACAATATATTTATGGTATGTAAAAAAGTCTTATTGGAAAAATTATATATCTATATATTTAAATATACATTTAGATACATACATATACAACATTCCCTTTTCACGTGTATATGATTTTAACAGGTTCACACGTTATGTGACATCTACATCTTGTGGTCACACAAAGGTACTGCACTGTCGAGTATCCTTTTTATATGTAGTATTTTTGTAGAATCTAATAAACAGAATATACAATATATATAATATAAATCTATCAATGTATTTCTCACGTGTTCACTACCTCTTTTTGTGAAAACCAACCGAAAAAATAAATTATTTACAGTCACACCAAAGAAGACTCCCCCACTGTGATTGAATTTATTATTTTTATTCTGTTCTATTTGAAAATGTATAAGTATTTTATTTCAGAAATGACTTTGTTTTTAAATATTCACTCTAGGGCAAATGCCTGAAGGTGAGGAGACTGGTGTGTAGGTTTTTCTCGTGCTTTTACACAGATAAAATAATAATAAAGATAATAATGATTCTTACAAATGAATGAATCAATGCACAATTAAATTAAACTGGAGAAAGTTTTATTTGAATTTAAATGTATTTACAATAGCATTGATAAAAAATAAACTCATCTTGATAAATCACACTTAACTGATGTATAATACATATGTGTATATGCATATGTGCATGTATATTTGTGTATGTATGTATATGGTTTTCACAGGTTCTCATGTCTTTAGGGGTTTAGGGTCTTTGAGGGGCTCGTCCCGATCGCGACGTAAGTGGTCCGGCGTCTCTGTCATGTTCCACTTCAAAATGAGCCCTGTTGAGTTTTGGCACAAGTGGCGCGAGTGAGGCATCACATATGGTTCGGTGCCTATACCCGGGGCCTTGTGGGTCCCACGGAGACCAGAGCGGGCCCAGGTAGGGTGTCGGGGGGCGGGCTTTGGATCGCGGGCGGTCCCGTCTCTCTAACACCACCAGGAGCCGAGTTACAGGGTCGATCCCACCAATAGCCCTATAAGCGTTAGGGTTAGGGTTTGTGTTAGGTTATAGGGATAAATGCGAAGATTGATCACCTTTGAATTGATCGACCCCCCATATCTTGTGATCCGTATCTGCTAGAGAGCTGAAACGTGGTTTATCATACTCCTTGGCCCCTCCCCAGTCGATTGCACTTGGTTTCGTCGGTCTAGCGCCACCAGGTGCCGAGATATGGAGTTGATCACTTACTTGATTTTCGAATGTATGGGTGGGACTTAGTGTTTTTGGGTGGGTTGGACTTAGTGTTTTTTGGGAATTTTGGACTTAGTCATATGGTTGGTCTTAGTGTTTTTGTGGGGGTTGGACTTAGTGTTTTTTAGGAATTTTGGACTTAGTCATATGGTTGGACTTAGTCTTTTTTGGGAATTTTGGACTTAGTCATATGGTTGCACTTAGTGTTTTTGTGGGGGTTGGACTTAGTGTTTTTGGGGAATTTTGGACTTAGTCAATGGTTAGGGTTAGGGTTAGAGTTAGGGTTAGAGTTAGAGTTAGGTTATAGGGATAAATGCGAAGATTGATCACCTTAGGGTTAGGGTTAGGTTAGGTTAGGTTAGGTTAGGTTAGGGTTAGAGTTAGAGTTAGATTAGTTAGGGTTAGAGTTAGGGTTAGAGTTAGGGTTAGGTTAGGGTTAGGGTTAGGTTAGGTTAGTTAGGGTTAGGGTTAGGGTTAGGGTTAGTTAGGGTTAGGGTTAGGTTAGAGTTAGGGTTAGGGTTAGGGTTAGAGTTAGGGTTAGGGTTAGGGTTAGGGTTAGGTTAGGGTTAGGGTTAGGGTTAGGGTTAGGGTTAGGGTTAGGGTTAGGGTTAGGGTTAGGGTTAGGGTTAGGGTTAGGGTTAGGGTTAGAGTTAGGGTTAGGGTTAGGTTAGGGTTAGGTTAGGGTTAGAGTTAGAGTTAGGGTTAGGTTAGGGTTAGGGTTAGAGAGTTAGGGTTAGAGTTAGAGTTAGGGTTAGAGTTAGAGTTAGGGTTAGAGTTAGAGTTAGGTTAGGTTAGGGTTAGGTTAGGGTTAGGGTTAGGTTAGAGTTAGAGTTAGGGTTAGGGTTAGGGTTAGGGTTAGGGTTAGGGTTAGGGTTAGGGTTAGGGTTAGGGTTAGGTTAGGGTTAGGGTTAGGTTAGAGTTAGGGTTAGAGTTAGGGTTAGGGTTAGGGTTAGTTAGAGGTTAGGGTTAGGGTTAGGGTTAGAGTTAGGTTAGGGTTAGAGTTAGAGTTAGAGTTAGAGTTAGGGTTAGAGTTAGGTTAGTTAGGGTTAGGGTTAGGTTAGGGTTAGGGTTAGGGTTAGGGTTAGGGTTAGGGTTAGGTTAGGGTTAGGGTTAGAGTTAGAGTTAGATTAGAGTTAGGTTTAGAGTTAGGGTTAGATTAGGGTTAGGGTTAGGTTAGGGTTAGGGTTAGGTTAGGTTAGGGTTAGGGTTAGAGTTAGGGTTAGGGTTAGGGTTAGAGTTAGGGTTAGAGTTAGGGTTAGGGTTAGGTTAGAGTTAGGGTTAGGGTTAGGTTAGGGTTAGGGTTAGAGTTAGGGTTAGATTAGGTTAGGTTAGGTTAGGGTTAGATTAGAGTTAGGGTTAGGGTTAGGGTTAGGGTTAGGGTTAGAGTTAGAGTTAGAGTTAGAGTTAGGGTTAGGTTAGGGTTAGGGTTAGGGTTAGAGTTAGAGTTAGAGTTAGGGTTAGGGTTAGAGTTAGGTTAGAGTTAGGGTTAGAGTTAGGGTTAGGGTTAGGGTTAGGTTAGGTTAGGTTAGAGTTAGGGTTAGGGTTAGGGTTAGGGTTAGGTTAGGGTTAGGGTTAGGTTAGGGTTAGGGTTAGGGTTAGAGTTAGGGTTAGGGTTAGGGTTAGAGTTAGGGTTAGGTTAGATTAGGGTTAGGGTTAGGGTTAGGGTTAGGGTTAGGGTTAGGTTAGGTTAGGGTTAGGGTTAGAGTTAGAGTTAGGGT
>NW_026775195.1:0-10000 GCF_963082965.1 Carassius carassius
AATGCTCTGTCCTCACACACACACACACAGCGTCAGTGTAGTCCGATTCAAGAGCCGACTCTTTTAATGATTCAGGAACACATTCAAATGTGTTCTAGATGTTATCAGACAAAATTATTATCGAATTATGTGGTATAAATATTTGCTAATATTTGCCACCTTTGTGTTCCTCACTAAAGACATCTGTACCTGAAGCGTCCTGATCTGATCACTTTACACACGTTCACAGATTGATGTGAGGATGATGGGCACGGATCAGTGTGATCAAACAGAGCACTATTTTATGATCTAATGTACATCTTCAAATTAAGAAAGCTGATCAATTCTGAAACATCTCTTGTATAGAGAGAACACACACCTCACTGAACGTCTCTGAAGGGTCCACAGGTTAATACTGCTCATCTCTAATCTGTAAGCAGCAGCGCAGTGCACATCCGTCGTTTACACGAAGCGTTAGTGCACACATGCACGGTCTTCACACACAACATGCTCTCTGAGCTCCATCCTGAGGACGAGTCTGAGCAGTGGCAGGTCATGTGTTTCTGAAGCTGGTGTTTTGTGTGATGCTGATGGGACAGGACCTGCAGCATCTTCAGGAGGACGTGAAGGAGATGAACAGCTCTCTGCTGCTCCATCAGTCGTGGTCGAGTGAGCAGATCCAGAGCGTGAGGTTTGTGCTGTCCAACCTGAGCAGATGGGTGTCAGCGCTGGACCAGAGCTCCTCCGGGGAGACGGTGAGATCACGAGCTCCTCACAGAGCTTCCTTCAGCAGCTGTTCCTCTGATAACTGACCTCTGTTCACCTCCCACAGCCTCCGCCGTCCGTCCGTCCGCTCCAGACTCTCCAGACCGCTGCAGACGCCGCTGGAGCTGGTGTGTGTGCGCTCCATGATCTCCAGAGCTTACACGGACTCAGGAAGGTGTGGATGAGTGATGTGTGTGTTTCCTCTGGTCTCCAGGTTCCTCAGCCTCTCGCCGGCCCAGGTTTCTGCCCCGCAGACGTTATAAACGAGGACAGATGTCCTCCCGCAGCACCGAGGTGTTTCCCGAGGCCGAGTCTGAGAGAGGTGTGTGAACCACTCACTGATGATTATTAGTGTCATCCGTTTCTTGTTCACAGGAATCTACTGAAGGTGTGACATGACAAATGCACAAAACATAAACACTAGATGTCAAGCAATTAAAAGTTTGACTCAAATTAATTACATGATTTGCTAATTAATTCAACTAATTAATCACATGTCAGTTTTGGCTGAGAAATGAGCCTAAACAAAACAAAAGCTTTGAAAATATATTACAAAAAAGTAAAAAACTTTCTTGAGGAAGCAGCACTGTCCCGATCGTTCAGTTTTGGGGCTGAGATGACACACAGTGGGGTTTAGTGTGTGTCATTATAACGAAACAAATATATAACCTGATAATAAATATATTAAGTGTGATAGCTGAGTCTGTTTCTGATAATAACTTGCCAATACATGACTGGATTCCCAACACGACTAACTGTAAATCATCTTACAGTCAGAGGGGGTTAGAGAACCCAAAAACTGTACTAGAGTTAAAGTTAAAGTACTCATAGAAATATTAACTCAAGTAAAAGTACTGGATAGTTACTGGAGTAAGGGTTAATATGTATCGGATAAACAAACTACTCAAGCAGTAAGTTAGTAGTTACTTGGGGTCATATACTGAATATCTATAGTCTTATAGGTAACCTATATTATATTTAGATATATAGATTCAGTTTATGTAATGTATGTGAGTTCCTGTGCACGTGGGATTCATTCATCCTCTAGACCGAATCCCTCACGTCTGAATGCTTTTGGTCTTGTGCTCAGATGAGGAGCAGCGTCTGCTGAAGAAGTTGTGCTCCGATCCGGACCGGGCCTCGCTGGGGGTCAGTCCTGAGGAACAGCGTCTCGGTCACTGATTCACTGGCGGTTTACACTGACCTCACAGTCACGAGTGTGAAACCCTTAACGAGAGCCGTAACCCGCCGGATTAACACACAATCACAGCAGCGCTCCGCTGTTTAATGATCAGACGCTTCATCTCAGGTAAGAGTGAATCTCACCGGTCAGAACAGGCCCTGAATCTGAGGAAGTGTGTCTTACCTGAAGGAAATGAAGATGCTAAGATGCTGTGAATCGTGACGTTGTTTTAATGCAGTTTTAACCTGAATCTCATTACTGTAATGACACAAATCAATCATGCTCATGTTTCTCGTACTAATTTAATCTGTTCTGCAGAATACAGTGAACTGGTTTATTGCTGTCATGAGATTCACCGGTTAAAATAGAAACTACAAACACAAACCCATCAGAATAAATCTGGATGCATAAAATTCACAAGAAACTGAGCAGCTCAATGTGTTTATTTGGCATCTACTGACATCTCTCACGATTCTCGAAGCGTGACCTGATCTCACGAGATTTACTCTTACATATTTAAATATTTATCTGTCTCAAGAATGATTGTGAAGTGTGTATGAACCGAGGGAAATTAAGACCATGCTGAACTACATTACTGTCCGATCCAGCAATAATGTGATCCATTCTGCTTTTAGTAAATAAGAGAATATAATGCAGTGCACCTCTCTTTTATCAGATTTAGTTTTTAATTTCAGGTGATGCTTGAGGGTAACTGTGGCCTGTAGATGATCATGAGGATGGACTGTGTGTATATATCTATTTCTGAGTCGAGCGAGGTGCGTGAAGGAAATCATCGTGTCTCAATCTTTACTGTCACTTTCTGAAACCAGATAAACACTGTACATATTGAACTAGACACTTCTGTGTATGAAACCGTAGGAAGATGTGTGATCAGGTCAAATCTACATGTTTTGCATGTTCTCTTTAATGTAACATGAATAAAAGCTCATTTTATTTAAGTCTGTGTAAATATATTTCTGCTTGTTTCTTGTCCTGTATTTAAGCATTGCAAAGGAGCAAGAACACAAAAGCATATTAACCCTTCATATACAGTGATCAACAGATTCCTGCACTTTTTCTTGCCTTGTTGAAATCACATGACTATTAATGTTTGAATATTTTCCCTGTAGTTCAGCTAGATCGTATAGTATAGTTTTTAATAAACTATTTACCATTTCTGGATATAAATGAAAAGTATCCATTAAAACATTCTGTATATCTCAAGAGAAAAGGGTTAATATTTACTGGTATAATAAAAACAATTGTTTAATCAAGTGTTTGTTGTTGTTCTGCGTGGATGTTCAGAATGCAGTTCTGCCGCTCGTTCTCTTCCGAACACTGATCACCGTCTACGTCTGGTTTAGTCAGACATTGATCTTTTTATCTTCTGGGAATTAAACAGGCATTTTATTAGTCTTCTGAAACATTGTGAAAACCTCTGACTTCTGAAATACACACATCATCTGGTTCAAAAGTTTACACACTCTAATTCTTAATGCAAAGTGTGTATATTACGGATGTCAAATGAATAAAAAAATAATAACTGCATATATAAAATATACGAGTTTTCTGTTCTATCATCATTCATTGCACACCACATATATTGACTGTTTGTTTGTTTGTATAATAGTGTCCTGTGTCGGAGCGGTGTATTCTACACATGAACGTGATGAGATGTGAATAACTGGACACTCATTATGATGATTACAGAGAACAACGGAGGAATCGGAGACCGAAATAATCCTCAGAACTACAGACGAACTGCATGTGCTTTAGAAAAACTTCACAATGCATTCTGATTTAATAAATCTCTGTACAGAAATGACAGCAAAAAAACAGGAACCATGGGAGGAAGAGTGCAGGTGTTTGTCATCAGAGTTAAGCGAGAGCACCTTTGGCCCTCCAGTCCTGCGTCAGCACCTGCATCAGCTCTTCCTCATCCTCCTCCTCCTCCTCATCATTATCCTCCTCTTCCTCCGCCTTGGCTCTCTGGCGTCTCTCTCGCGCCGCCGCACTCTTCACTTCCTGTCTGGAGCGCAGCAGCTCCACGCGCCGGAAGCACTCGATCTGCTCGTCGATCTCGTCGATCTGCCGCTCCAGACGTCCCTCCTCATCATCCTCGGCCACGATGGCGTCAGACGCACTGTTCACCTGCCGCATCTCCTTCTGGAACTCCTCCCACTCCTTGTCCATCTGGTCCCGCGGCGTGTCCACGTTACGCACTTTAGCATCACGCACCGGGTCGTCGAAGAAGCCCTCGGGCAGGGCCTCGGCCGCGGGCTCCTTCCTCTCCACCGCGCTCTCCTCGCCGTCGTCTGGTTTAGACACTGAGCCGGAGTGAGACACGGCCGGCGGGCCCGAGCCCACGCTGCTGTCGAAGAAGTCCACCGGGAGAGCAGCGGCCGGGACCTCTTCTTCTTCATCATCATCACCACCGTAGAGTCCAGCGAGGAGCCCCAGACCCACAGACTGACCTGAAGATGAGACCGGTCCTCCTGCGGCACCTGTTCACATCACACACACACTTCACTCAGACAGATAGACTCACACTAGTGTGGTTCAGAAGACCCCTGACCTCTGACCCCATCTCAACACTGTCCGTTATCAACACTGAGAGACGCTCCACATGATCACTGTGAGTTAAACGCTGACCATGTTTAGTCATGTGATGCATATTATACTCATATTACATTCTATATATATATATATCTCAGTGTGTGTCTGCGGTTGACTTTAATAAAGCTGCACATATTGGGATGTTTACTGAAGAACAGCATGAGAACTTCATCAGGCTGGTTTCTCTGAATCATCTCAGAGTTTATAATGTTAATGATGTTTATGATGATTAATGCAGTGATTCAAGATTGTTCAGGCCTGAATGTGTGGACGATTCAAAATAATCTAACATTACTTGATACCAAGATCTATTCAAATGGAAAACGTCAGGGGCGTCATGCATTCATGATTTTTGAGGGGGCACATTTTTTTTGGGGGGGGGGGGGGGGGGGGTCGGAGGTATAAGTCATTCTACGAAAGCACTGTATAACTGATATAGGCTTTTTTGTTTATTATTATTTTTCCTTTTTATTCAAAACAATTCCAAACATGCTTAATATATCAGGAAATATCTCGTTTCTCAAATATGTGTAGGTAAACGCGTTTTGCACCTTTATAGATTGTTATTTGATCAATATATGGAAATGTAGTGTAATCTATTAACTACACATAAAAACCTGACTTTTTACTTAAGTGCCATATCATGCCATAAAATATTTTTAATACGACTTAATTTATATTTAATGTAAATTTTAATAACAATATAGTAAGATACTTATTTTAACACTTTTATTTTACAGAGAGTAAAGAACATTTACATTATCAAAAAACATTTTCATTCAGTCTAGCCAGAGTTCAGGCACTCTCAAAAACTCCCATTAAAATCACTGAAGCACTTTACATTATGAAACGAATATCTTACATTCGTACGCACATCTGCACTTTTTGTTGTTTCTGATGAGAGAATTCGCTAAATAATTCAGTCAGCGAGCAAGTGAACAAAACACTGCGTTTAGGTGATGACTCTTCTGGACGTCTCTGATTGGCCATTGCATCCATAAGCGCAACAGAATAGTTTCTGATTGGTTATCATGAAGCGTTGTACGAACGCGTCTGTCTCTGGCTCAGCGCCAGCCAGCGAACGCAGATTTGAATTTAGCAGCTGATGCTGTGCACTGAACGATCTATTCTCACCGCTGTGATTGTATCAAATATATAAAAAATATTATTCTGCAATTTTTTTTTTCGTTTGGAAGCTGCATTTAAAATCCACTTGGCTCAGAAATCTGAGGGGGCACGTGCCCCCTCACTTCGAATGGGCACGACGCCTCTGGAAAACGTAATGATTCTGTATAGGTCTTATGACTGAGAGGCTGAGGGTTCGAGTCTCACCTGCGCCTCCGGTGAGCGGAAGCTTCGCGCGTTTCCCGGATGTAGACGCGGGGTCCGGCGCGGGCCTCTTCAGCGCTGATGATGATGATGATGATGAAGACGCTGCAGGGGTTCCAGCGCTGTCTCTGTTCTTCAGCTGGTTCACTTTATCTTTGTGCTGTTTCCCGAGGATGTGTGTCTGCCACAGGAGCGCGCTCCTCACCGGCGCGTTGCACAGCGCGCAGCTCAGCTGACCCACACTGTTGTATTTGGCGTGCGGCGATTCGACGCGTTTCTGTCGCTCGCTCGATAGTTTCTTCTCCTTCATAAACCGCCGCAAATCCTCTTGATTGACCACCTTCTTCCCCTTCTGAACCGAAGCCATCTCTTCGCAGGCTCGTCGCGGGTAAGTGACGCGTTGTCGGCGTCGCGTCTTCCTCTCTTGTTTTATCGGCGGTTAGCAAACAGCTTCCCGGCGCATTACCGCCACCCACTGATCTGGAGCATGGAGCAACACCAGCGAAAAAAAAAAAACCTTTGACCAAATAAAACCAATAAACGTATATTTCTCAAATTCTATTTATTAGTCATGCTGATCCTAAACACTCTAGAAGTGATCTTCAATACTTATCATCTGCAGAATTTTAAAGAATATTCCTGTAACTTGCTCTCCATTCTCTGTTTCTCTATTCTTTAAAATGTCTCTCTATGAATCAAAGTTCTGGCAATGAAATAAAAAAGGGTCTACTGTTTCTTCCTCTTCACAATATTCACACTCTTCATTATTATTTTTTCCAATCATGTAAAGATAATTAATACTAGACCCCATTATATTCATTAAAAAATTAATTTAAAGACAATATAGTTGTGTAGTCAGTGCTTAATTTGTAAATTGCGAGGTCCCGGAACAAAGCGGGCTAACGGATCCGGTGTCCTGACATTTCATCCTACCCATGTACTACTCACGGCATGTGATTACAGGAGGGAGAGGTAACGGAACATTCGCGCAATCACATTGCTGGACCAGTTTAAGTGATTTTAAGAACGTTCACCAGTTGCATTTAGGGTCTGTAAGGTCACGAAAATGCCATGCGATTTTAAAACAACAATTTCCAGGCCTAAACGTTTTGAAAAAGTTGTGGAACTTTATTTTTCAAATCTCTGTTTAATAGTTATATTTAATCAGGTCCTACATTTCTGTAGTTTTAATAATTCTCGCAGCTTTCAAGTTTATAATGAGGTCAATCCCTGCATTTATTCAACATAGCTTGTAGGTTTAAATAATAAAATAAATCCACACAAACATGATTCAATCAGTCATTCGAAACCATAAACTCTCTCGGAGCGCTTCACATCAGCGCATTGTCTGCACTTCAGCGACCTGCTGCAAACTGCGATACAAGACTCACTAGCATACACCATTTAAGTATTTTAAGCAGGGGCAAAAATCTCATCTAAATGTTGGGGGGGGGGGCAATAAACATAACATTTGTCATGAGCAAGTTTTGAAGGGGACACCAATAAAACACGCAAAATTCTACTTAAGGATATGAGTACAGAGAGGAAAGCCTTACTATTGCATGGAGACTTCTTCTCAAAGTTTCTTTTTGGTTCAATAAAGAAGCTGACTAAATTGGCGAAAACATTCTTCAAAACAATTTTTTTGTTGTTGCAATGTTTTTGAAGTTGTTTACACAATCAAGCGACCAAAATACAATGGAAAACTTTTATTTATTTATATAGCACATTTAATAGCAATGTTGTTGCTTCACAGTTATAATTAAAAAATGCATATATAAAAACATTTGCCATGCTTAGCAAAATGAAGGCATACACACTCTTTGACTTTGACTTTGCTGCAGCCTGGAATTGAACTACTGGTTTCGTCTGGTCAGAGGAGAACTGGCCCCCCAACTGAGCCTGGTTTCTCCCAAGGTTTTTTTCTCCATTCTGTCACCGATGGAGTTTCGGTTCCTTGCCGCTGTCGCCTCTGGCTTGCTTAGTTGGGGTCACTTCATCTACAGCGATATCATTGACTTGATTGCAAATAAATGCACAGACACTATTTAACTGAACAGAGATGACATAACTGAATCCAATGATGAACTGCCTTTAACTATCATTTTTGCATTATTGACACTGTTTTCCTAATGAATGTTGTTCAGTTGCTTTGACGCAATGTATTTTGTTTAAAGCGCTATATAAATAAAGGTGACTTTGACTTTGACCCGCACACAACTGTATAGTGAGATCGGTATAGACGTGATGTCTCTTTATTGTAAAAGAATGTGTACAATCAGTTCTTAGGTACTTACATGCTTTATGTTATGTGCATTTAAACAATTACACTAATTACTAGTAAATGCTCTGACCTCAAACTGTAAATGTTTTAACAGAGATTATATTTTATTTTATTATGTATTGTAATACATGTTGTTTCTTTTTGAAAATAAGAACATGTTCTTAATAAACATGCCTCGTTAAATAAAAGTAAAATAAATAAATAAATAAATACATAAAAAAATGTGTGGTCACTCAATGTGTCCACATATTTGCGTCATATATGTTCTGCATTATAATTACTGTAGGCTATAGAATCTTATCTCTTTCGAATCGAACTGAGTTGTACAAATGTTTCATAAAATCTATCACCAACACCACCGCTAATATTAAGATAAATCGCTAACCTAACGGAGTTATTTTTTTTTTTATCAAATAATGATTTGCCTTTTTTATAGATAATGTGGCCTAATTGTGATTGGTTAAATAGAAACTATACTTGACAAAAGTTATTGACGATATATATATATATATATATATATAAGTAGGCTATATATCTTGCTTCATGATAGCCTTTACTTGTTATACATGGCTAATTGCATGATTACCTGTGCCTTGTGTTGCTCATCCTGTTTGCGGAATATGTGCATACTTTTCAGCACCTTCATGCGAAGAACTGGCAATTGACAAGCAGTCTGGCAGCGCAACTAACACAAATTTATTTTAGATAGACTTAAACAGTACTTTTAAAACAATCGCTTATAGAGCCTATTTATCGATGCTCTAACTGACCCCAGTCCGTCACAGAAAAAAAAGTGATTGACAGCATGTGAAAGCCAATCACTATCTTGGAAACGTGACTACCTGTCAAATTGGATCCTTTTTAGCAATGCGGTTCTCAGGTTACAGAAAACTCATACAAAGTATAAGTAGCCAGTAATGGTCAGTAAAAAAAAGGCCTGTAAAGTACACAGTGCCAGAAAAATACAGAAAAAAAAATTATCGCAGTTCAATTATATGCTAAACACATAAGAAACATTTTATACTGTAGAGTATATAAGTTTCAAACAAGTGTTTAAAAAGTTCATAAAACACTAATAAAATGACATAAAACACTTGCAGTTAAGAGGACAAAAGGTAGTCTGGAAATTTATATTTGATGACGTTTAAAGGAAAACATTGACCTGGCTAAACTAATTTGAGTCTTGCACCCTGTAAAATACCCTAATTAGAAATGTATACATTACTTTTGTAGTTCAAATTTTTAGTAGTTTTTGTAGTTCATTTTTATAGTTTTCATTAGTTTTTATTTTTATTGTACAGAGAGCTTTATTTTCAGAAAAATGCAGTACAACATATGCAATGTAAACAAGAGTTTTATAAAGACTGAATTACAGACAGAAAGTTCGGCATTATGTAACCAGTGTTATGACATTTCACAATAGATGCTAATGCAAATATGTAATTTTTAAACAATTAAACACAAACAAATTATGATAATAAGATTTAATTAGGTGTGTACATTAGTGTGCAGCAGAGTCAACAAATCTCTGCAGGCGCTAAAGCCACAGTAGACACTGCAGTCTGATGGGTTGCACATGAGTACAACAGCATGCTGAAAAGTGCTGTTGTTCTTCAAGATGCACCTAGTTGTTTTCTGTAATAAAAAAGCTAAGAATTAGTTAAAGTGTGATCATATTCAAACAGGGACATGACACTGCATCACTTTTATTTTTAATGTTATCAACTTAATGTCTTTCCCTACACTGTAAAAAAAAATCCCGTAAAAAAACGGTAAAATTCCGGCAGCTGGGGTGTCATTAAGTAACTGTAATTTTCCGTAATTCAGAAATACAGTTTTCTGCT
>NW_026775195.1:15000-20000 GCF_963082965.1 Carassius carassius
GTGTTAGGTTATAGGGATAAATGCGAAGATTGATCACCTTTGAATTGATCGACCCCCCATATCTTGTGATCCGTATCTGCTAGAGAGCTGAAACGTGGTTTATCATACTCCTTGGCCCCTCCCCAGTCGATTGCACTTGGTTTCGTCGGTCTAGCGCCACCAGGTGCCGAGATATGGAGTTGATCACTTACTTGATTTTCGAATGTATGGGTGGGACTTAGTGTTTTTGGGTGGGTTGGACTTAGTGTTTTTTGGGAATTTTGGACTTAGTCATATGGTTGGTCTTAGTGTTTTTGTGGGGGTTGGACTTAGTGTTTTTTAGGAATTTTGGACTTAGTCATATGGTTGGACTTAGTCTTTTTTGGGAATTTTGGACTTAGTCATATGGTTGCACTTAGTGTTTTTGTGGGGGTTGGACTTAGTGTTTTTGGGGAATTTTGGACTTAGTCAATGGTTAGGGTTAGGGTTAGAGTTAGGGTTAGAGTTAGAGTTAGGTTATAGGGATAAATGCGAAGATTGATCACCTTTGAATTGATCGACCCCCCATATCTTGTGATCCGTATCTGCTAGAGAGCTGAAACGTGGTTTATCATACTCCTTGGCCCCTCCCCAGTCGATTGCACTTGGTTTCGTCGGTCTAGCGCCACCAGGTGCCGAGATATGGAGTTGATCACTTACTTGATTTTCGAATGTATGGGTGGGACTTAGTGTTTTTGGGGCATCATGTATGGTGCGAATCGTTCATTTATTTGCAATACGATAAGTGCTCTATTTCAGAAATGACTTTGTGTTTTGTCTTCATTCTTGTTAGAATTAAATTGTCATACTACTGTCTTAAAAAAAAAGATTTTCATGTTATGAATCAAAGTTTTATAGAAATAAAAAAAACAGATATTTGTCTCTTGTCACAATATATTTATGGTATGTAAAAAAGTCTTATTGGAAAAATTATATATCTATATATTTAAATATACATTTAGATACATACATATACAACATTCCCTTTTCACGTGTATATGATTTTAACAGGTTCACACGTTATGTGACATCTACATCTTGTGGTCACACAAAGGTACTGCACTGTCGAGTATCCTTTTTATATGTAGTATTTTTGTAGAATCTAATAAACAGAATATACAATATATATAATATAAATCTATCAATGTATTTCTCACGTGTTCACTACCTCTTTTTGTGAAAACCAACCGAAAAAATAAATTATTTACAGTCACACCAAAGAAGACTCCCCCACTGTGATTGAATTTATTATTTTTATTCTGTTCTATTTGAAAATGTATAAGTATTTTATTTCAGAAATGACTTTGTTTTTAAATATTCACTCTAGGGCAAATGCCTGAAGGTGAGGAGACTGGTGTGTAGGTTTTTCTCGTGCTTTTACACAGATAAAATAATAATAAAGATAATAATGATTCTTACAAATGAATGAATCAATGCACAATTAAATTAAACTGGAGAAAGTTTTATTTGAATTTAAATGTATTTACAATAGCATTGATAAAAAATAAACTCATCTTGATAAATCACACTTAACTGATGTATAATACATATGTGTATATGCATATGTGCATGTATATTTGTGTATGTATGTATATGGTTTTCACAGGTTCTCATGTCTTTAGGGGTTTAGGGTCTTTGAGGGGCTCGTCCCGATCGCGACGTAAGTGGTCCGGCGTCTCTGTCATGTTCCACTTCAAAATGAGCCCTGTTGAGTTTTGGCACAAGTGGCGCGAGTGAGGCATCACATATGGTTCGGTGCCTATACCCGGGGCCTTGTGGGTCCCACGGAGACCAGAGCGGGCCCAGGTAGGGTGTCGGGGGGCGGGCTTTGGATCGCGGGCGGTCCCGTCTCTCTAACACCACCAGGAGCCGAGTTACAGGGTCGATCCCACCAATAGCCCTATAAGCGTTAGGGTTAGGGTTAGGGTTTGTGTTAGGTTATAGGGATAAATGCGAAGATTGATCACCTTTGAATTGATCGACCCCCCATATCTTGTGATCCGTATCTGCTAGAGAGCTGAAACGTGGTTTATCATACTCCTTGGCCCCTCCCCAGTCGATTGCACTTGGTTTCGTCGGTCTAGCGCCACCAGGTGCCGAGATATGGAGTTGATCACTTACTTGATTTTCGAATGTATGGGTGGGACTTAGTGTTTTTGGGTGGGTTGGACTTAGTGTTTTTTGGGAATTTTGGACTTAGTCATATGGTTGGTCTTAGTGTTTTTGTGGGGGTTGGACTTAGTGTTTTTTAGGAATTTTGGACTTAGTCATATGGTTGGACTTAGTCTTTTTTGGGAATTTTGGACTTAGTCATATGGTTGCACTTAGTGTTTTTGTGGGGGTTGGACTTAGTGTTTTTGGGGAATTTTGGACTTAGTCAATGGTTAGGGTTAGGGTTAGAGTTAGGGTTAGAGTTAGAGTTAGGTTATAGGGATAAATGCGAAGATTGATCACCTTTGAATTGATCGACCCCCCATATCTTGTGATCCGTATCTGCTAGAGAGCTGAAACGTGGTTTATCATACTCCTTGGCCCCTCCCCAGTCGATTGCACTTGGTTTCGTCGGTCTAGCGCCACCAGGTGCCGAGATATGGAGTTGATCACTTACTTGATTTTCGAATGTATGGGTGGGACTTAGTGTTTTTGGGGCATCATGTATGGTGCGAATCGTTCATTTATTTGCAATACGATAAGTGCTCTATTTCAGAAATGACTTTGTGTTTTGTCTTCATTCTTGTTAGAATTAAATTGTCATACTACTGTCTTAAAAAAAAAGATTTTCATGTTATGAATCAAAGTTTTATAGAAATAAAAAAAACAGATATTTGTCTCTTGTCACAATATATTTATGGTATGTAAAAAAGTCTTATTGGAAAAATTATATATCTATATATTTAAATATACATTTAGATACATACATATACAACATTCCCTTTTCACGTGTATATGATTTTAACAGGTTCACACGTTATGTGACATCTACATCTTGTGGTCACACAAAGGTACTGCACTGTCGAGTATCCTTTTTATATGTAGTATTTTTGTAGAATCTAATAAACAGAATATACAATATATATAATATAAATCTATCAATGTATTTCTCACGTGTTCACTACCTCTTTTTGTGAAAACCAACCGAAAAAATAAATTATTTACAGTCACACCAAAGAAGACTCCCCCACTGTGATTGAATTTATTATTTTTATTCTGTTCTATTTGAAAATGTATAAGTATTTTATTTCAGAAATGACTTTGTTTTTAAATATTCACTCTAGGGCAAATGCCTGAAGGTGAGGAGACTGGTGTGTAGGTTTTTCTCGTGCTTTTACACAGATAAAATAATAATAAAGATAATAATGATTCTTACAAATGAATGAATCAATGCACAATTAAATTAAACTGGAGAAAGTTTTATTTGAATTTAAATGTATTTACAATAGCATTGATAAAAAATAAACTCATCTTGATAAATCACACTTAACTGATGTATAATACATATGTGTATATGCATATGTGCATGTATATTTGTGTATGTATGTATATGGTTTTCACAGGTTCTCATGTCTTTAGGGGTTTAGGGTCTTTGAGGGGCTCGTCCCGATCGCGACGTAAGTGGTCCGGCGTCTCTGTCATGTTCCACTTCAAAATGAGCCCTGTTGAGTTTTGGCACAAGTGGCGCGAGTGAGGCATCACATATGGTTCGGTGCCTATACCCGGGGCCTTGTGGGTCCCACGGAGACCAGAGCGGGCCCAGGTAGGGTGTCGGGGGGCGGGCTTTGGATCGCGGGCGGTCCCGTCTCTCTAACACCACCAGGAGCCGAGTTACAGGGTCGATCCCACCAATAGCCCTATAAGCGTTAGGGTTAGGGTTAGGGTTTGTGTTAGGTTATAGGGATAAATGCGAAGATTGATCACCTTTGAATTGATCGACCCCCCATATCTTGTGATCCGTATCTGCTAGAGAGCTGAAACGTGGTTTATCATACTCCTTGGCCCCTCCCCAGTCGATTGCACTTGGTTTCGTCGGTCTAGCGCCACCAGGTGCCGAGATATGGAGTTGATCACTTACTTGATTTTCGAATGTATGGGTGGGACTTAGTGTTTTTGGGTGGGTTGGACTTAGTGTTTTTTGGGAATTTTGGACTTAGTCATATGGTTGGTCTTAGTGTTTTTGTGGGGGTTGGACTTAGTGTTTTTTAGGAATTTTGGACTTAGTCATATGGTTGGACTTAGTCTTTTTTGGGAATTTTGGACTTAGTCATATGGTTGCACTTAGTGTTTTTGTGGGGGTTGGACTTAGTGTTTTTGGGGAATTTTGGACTTAGTCAATGGTTAGGGTTAGGGTTAGAGTTAGGGTTAGAGTTAGAGTTAGGTTAGGTTAGGGTTAGAGTTAGGTTAGAGTTAGGGTTAGGTTAGGGTTAGAGTTAGGGTTAGGTTAGAGTTAGGGTTAGGGTTAGGGTTAGGGTTAGGGTTAGAGTTAGAGTTAGAGTTAGGGTTAGAGTTAGGGTTAGGGTTAGAGTTAGGTTAGGTTAGGGTTAGGGTTAGGTTTAGAGTTAGGGTTAGGGTTAGGTTAGAGTTAGGGTTAGAGTTAGGGTTAGGGTTAGGTTAGGGTTAGAGTTAGGGTTAGAGTTAGGTTAGGTTAGAGGGTTAGGGTTAGTTAGGGTTAGAGTTAGTTAGGGTTAGGGTTAGGTTAGGTTTAGGGTTAGGGTTAGGGTTAGGGTTAGGGTTAGGTTAGGTTATAGGGATAAATGCGAAGATTGATCACCTTTGAATTGATCGACCCCCCATATCTTGTGATCCGTATCTGCTATAGAGCTGAAACATGGTTTATTATACTCCTTGGGCCCTCCCCAGTTGATTGCACTTGGTTTCGTCGGTCTAGCGCCACCAGTTGCCGAGATATGGAGTTGATCACTTACTTGATTTTCGAATGTATGGGTGGGACTTAGTGTTTTTGTGGGGGTTGGACTTAGTGTTTTTGT